>NW_027070220.1:268209-306612 GCF_002906115.3 Quercus suber
TTTTTTTTTTTTTTTTTTTTTTTTTTTTTTTTTTTTTTTTTTTTTTTTTTTTTTTTTTTTTTTTTTTTTTTTTTTTTTTTTTTTTTTTTTTTTTTTCAGGCAAGGAATCAAAAATTTGGGGAGAAGCCTCTTCTCTCAATTTCCACATTCGTGTAGGTAATAGTCATTATTATCATCCAATTTACGTTTTTAAAATTTTGAAGTAAGATGGACTCTGAAAAAAGGCTATTCATATGTTGCAAAAGTCTTAGCTTTTAGATGTGAAATATTTTAATGACGAATTTAACCATGCTTTTTGCAAGTTTCAGATTTATTGATGGAGAAGATAACTGTTTAGAATTAGAGTTCTGCATTTGGGGTGTTAAGTATTACATTGCACACTACAAATTATGGTTGACCTTGGATTCACAAATTATTAACAAGGGAACTACAAAACCACAAACCAAAGTGACCCATAGCCCACAACCTCCATGCCACCACCCAAAACCTAGTAGCAACCCACAAAATCTCAACCCACCATAGAGTCAGCCACCAATTCAAGTTTTAAACCCACAACCACCCAAAATCAACCACGAAATCACACCTAAACCACCAGCCGCCACCTCGAACAGAACCCAGCCACCAAAACAACCATTATTGAAACCCACATCAAACAGACCCAATAAACCCAGAAAAAAAGAAATAATCAAAGCAAACCCATATATGATGCTATCAGTTGCAAGGAATAGAGAGATAGTCCTTACTTTTGTGATAGACTACCGGCGGAGCCAACCAAAATCAGTGTTTGAGGGAGAGAAATGCTAAGCGAGGCGAAGATGGAGCGACGGGAGCGAGAGGGAGTAAAGAGTGAGAGGGAATGAGATTGACAGCGATGGCGACGAGCGACGGAGACTGAGAGTGAGAGTGAGAGTTTTTGAATGAGACTTTGAGTGGGAGGGAATGAGTTTTTGATCTATATTTTTGAGTTTTTAAGTTGAGTGCGATCTGCGTTTTGAACACGTGGTGGGCGGAAAGGAAATCGAGTTTAATAGACTTGTTTTCCATGTACAGAAACTGAGTAAAATGGACTCGGTTTCCTTTAAACCAAATCGAGTCCAATTAACTTGATTTCTATGTACAGAAACCGAGTAAAATGAACTCGGTTTCCTTTAAACCAAACCGAGTCCAATTAACTCGATTTTTATGTATAGAAACCGAGTAAAATGAACTGGATTTTTATGTACAGAAATTGAGTAAAATGAACTCGATTTATGGGCCTACGCATACACTTTGTCCAGCTCAGCTACTATTAAAATAGGAAACTCGACTCCAATATACTCAATTTTATAAGCCAAAATCGACTCCTCTGGACTCAAATTGTTAGAAATCAAATTAGTTTATAACGTTGCCTAACTAATAATATAGTTTGGGTTTTATGGTTTTTTAAAAAAAAAAAAAAAAAAATCCCAAAGAACTTCCTGACAGCCATTAGATGCTACTTAGAGAAAAATCATGAGAACTGCCCATTAGTGACTGGCATGATCACGTGCAAAAGGGAGCACAATGAAAGAATTGATTCAGCTGCTTGATTCCGAGAAGATTCACCGGATATATGTTGTCGATAATGATGGGAATTTGGGGGGAGTTATTACTGAGAGACATTATCTCAAAGCTGGTAAATGAGCCCCGTGGCTACTTTGACGATTTCTTTGATGGTGTACTGCCACTGCCCCAAAACAGCAGGGTTTAACATCAGGAATAACATCGATTGACATTTTTTTTTTGTTAGTTTTGTTTTCTTGTAATGATCTCTCCTTGTCCTTTGGTTTCTTGGAGATGGGTTGATTATGGTGATTGTAACATAGGCAAGCACTTGTAATTAAAGAGATCCCTTCTTCATCTACATTTGTCCATTTAATCTCAATATTCTGTTAGACAGTGGATATGTTTTATATTAAAAAGATTATTCCACTGTGCTTTGATGGTTATCATCAATAGCCTGATCCCAATGATAAACCAAGCATTCAATCACTTGGTTGATATATTTATGCATTTAAGATTATGAGTTAATTGTGCTATGCTCCCATAGTTAAACTATGAGGTTGACTTCAACCTCCCCACCAGACTATAAAATTGAGCAATCAATTTCCTCGTACTGATAATATGCAAAATTCTTTGTGCCATGAAACAATTTTTGTCCAATCCAAAATTTTAATAGAAAATTCATAAGATCATAATTCACCATGGACATTGCTTGATTTCAGAATTTTTCGTTTGACAGAAATTGTTAACAACATGGAGTATTTTTCCTATCATCGATCAATTAGTGACTCATTGCTTAGTTTTATAGTTTAGTGTTGGATTAAATTTAAAGCCACAATTCATGTGGCAAAGTGGATATTACTCTTAAGATTATTATTGAGGATGATCTCTTGATAATAGCTTAATAATTCTGCTTAATAAGTGCATAAATTTAAGAAGACAAACGATTCTTCCATAAACTCCAAGACTAGTTCTGCATCTGAGGCATTCAAAGCTCATAATCTCAACACAATAACTAGTAACAAGTTTTAACATGAGCAATTGGTGTTGAACGGCAACTTTGAAAATTCTAGATGGATGGACAAAGCTTTGTATATGTTTCTGCTGGAAATCTATAACACTAGAAGATGGATACATTTGTCTTAACTGGTACACTGTGCTCGTTTAAGAGAGAGAAAATTAAACATGATGTTTATTATTATTGAAAAACAATGACCTACACAATTCACAAATGATCCAACTCTTATTGTATCCTTCTTGCTTCAGCACTCATCAATTCATCCATTTAATATCATATTTGATAAATTGTTAACTACTATCAACGTTCAAATATCTCATATTTCTGAAAGAATATATGGAATCAATGCGCATTTTGATTATTATAACCTGACTCTAATCATACACCAGATATCCTATTCAACTAAACAGAAGAAGAAGAGCTAATCTACAGTACTAAATATTTGTGAAATCCCACTTAACACAATAATGACTGGTTTTTTAACCAGCACATACACTCGGCAATGGAATTGCAATAACAAAGTTGATATAAAAACACAAACATGCCAGAACAGCAAGTATACAGTCAAGTAGCCCATGGGTGCCCAATAAAGTGTGGACATAAAGATATTTCAGAGCAATGGTGATTCACTTACAAACGCTAATATCTATAGCACATACATGTACATAAATTATTACAGTATACAGCATGAAAGATAATTAACATTCATAAAAACCCAAGTTTATAACATTATCACCAACAAAAATCAACATCATATAATTAAGCTTTATTAAACAGAAACAGTCGTCTTTTCACTCTACCCCTAACAGGGAGCATAATAGGTAAAAGGGTGCGTAGTCCTCGTGGTATTCCCTTAAACAAATCCGACAAATAATCCTCTAAATCATCTGCTGTGTACTTTATGTGTTTCTCAGCGTGCCTTCCACTCTCTACTTGATTCCCAAACCTTCCCATAAATGAGCGGTAAGCCGGGATCACCTTTTCTAATATAGATATCCTAAGCTCTTCCCGGAGTGGAACATCGGGGACAATCCAAGCAGTTTGAACGCTATAGATTTCCTCAAAACATGCATTGAAATTCATCAATCTCTCCTGCAAAGCCACCGGCGAGGCTTCACTACTCTGGCTCCAAGGGGTCCCCCTATCATTCAAACAATCCAACACCTTGGTCCATGAAGCCCTAAGATAACTCATAGCATATTGCGTTATCTGCCCATGTTGCTTACCAACCCAATTATCACCTAATAGCCCCCCAAGATCCAAATCTTTCACCTTCTGCTTCATATACAGAATATTATTCATCAGAAAAATATACTGCAATGCACCATCCGCATAGAGCTTCGATTTCTTCTTGAGATTGGACTCTAAAAATTTTATTAACAGAAACAATTGCCTAGCTACCGGATTCATTTTCAAGCTATTGCTATCATGATTTCGTAAAGCATCTAATTGATCTTCATCTTCGCCAATTTCCAACAAGTTCTGAGTATCACTATAATCCACAATCAATTTCATATAATTCATCATGGTCTGCGTCAGTGGGTGAATGCCACCACTCTTCAAGGTCCCATTTTGCTCCTTCATCTCAAGTTGGATATGTGTCTCTCTAACATCCCAACACTTAAAAAAAAAAAAAAAAAAAAAAAAAAAAAAAAAAAAAAAAACTAGATTTTTTATAAAAGGCGTGAGAAAATTAAATTGTGTTCTCGATTGTGCCAAATATCATTAGTTGCTATATTAAAAAATACATTAGTAGAAGTAGTAAAAAAAAGGACATGTCAATTAAAGAGGTAAGTTAGGTAACGATGAGTATGATTTTGGATAATATGATATAATGGCGGAAAGAATACATGTAGTCGACCTTGATTATTCAATTGAGAACCCATAGTCGACCTTAAAGTTCTGGGACTAAGTCCGTCCTAAGAAGCACAGTCACTTCATTTAGGGTGTTGTACTCCTGTCTAACCGGTATTGTACTGCCCATTTCATGTTATAATTTTTCAAAAATTGCTCATGTCACAGTGTTGTACAATGTCCGTGTTCGTGTCTGTGCTTCCTAGACTAATTATTGGTTCATATTATTGCTATACATCTACTTGAGGTGAATTNAAAACATAGTTCCATAAATAATTTTTCAAAATGTGTATGATCAAAAAACAACGTTTATACAACATGATTATTTTCCACAAAAAAAAAAAAAAAAAAAAAATCACATTAAAAAGTTACTTACCTTGCAACCCGCAAACAACCTAATTCTCCAAACTCCAAAGGAGATTAGCTAGAACCTAAATAATATCAAGCAAACCTACCACAATAAGCATAAAACTTGAAATTGTATCTAGCTACTAATTAGGAATTGCCAAATAAGCATTTAGTTAGGTAAGCCTAGTATTTAACCTTACAAATAATGTATTTCACTTTCAAAGTTTCTCAACAAATTAATTCACAAGGCATAGGTTCCAATTTATACTCATAAGTCATTCAAAGTATTATCTCTAACATCAAAATTTCAACACTTTATAAGTAGTTTCTACAAGATTTATATAACATCATTAGGAGACCCATGACACCAAAGTCATAATATTCTCCAAGACAAACAATATGAATCTTTAACTAGCTCCAAATAATCATACATCATCACAGATATAACTCAAAACCCTTAAATTTCTATCATAAATAAGCCTTAGATAGTCACCATTGTAAAAACCATAAACCCACTCATCAAATAAATCCACCAAGACAAACACATACATATAAACACATGAATATCACTTTCAAAACTCACAAATCACATAAATATTATTATCAAAACTTGGATAAAAGAACCTCAAGCAAAAGTATAAAACCACCAAAAAATTAGGAATTTTCACCTCAAATAAAAGATGTGAATATCAAAGATTGCTAAGAAGTTTTTCTGGTGATCTTGTCTGAAAAATGATGGTGAAGACTGTGGTGTGGAGTGGTACCAGTGGAGAGTGAGAGAAGTATTTGAGAGAAAATGAAAAAGAAAAAAGAAAAGAGTGCAAGCAAGTGGGATCCAGAAAAAATCTGACTCTCTTTTTTTTTTTTTTTTTTTGTGAATAAATTACCTCATGTTAAATTTTATGATTTTGGAATTATATTGTTAGTGCTCATAGATTATAGTATATAATTTCATGGTATTTATTTTGAGAACCTTTGGGTTCATTATTTAATCAGTCTTGTCATATTATTATTCAAAATGATCTTGCAATTTTTTGTTAGAAATTTTCCAAATTAAAACATGTTTTGTAAACTATTCATCATCATGAAACATGCATTTCTCCCACTCCATTAATTATGCTATTTACTGAGTTCTGTTTTATCTCATTCTTTTACAAACTTATCAGAGTAGGCAACGATCGTTTTAATACATATTTTTGTGGCTAGCAATCTGATAGAGGTTGGACTTTTGTGATTGCGATCTTTAGATGACGTACATCTTAGAGTAGCTTGACTCATTCTTTTGTATTTAACAGTGGTTATGACTTTAATTCTACTAATAGGACAAGTAAATATTTATTCAAACCTCTTTTTTTTTGTGACTAATGGTCTTAGAATTTTGACTTATTTTAAAAGTATTTTTAATGAAATTATTATGCGACGGTACTTTATAGGAATTATTTGGATTAAATGGTTAAAAAGGAAAATAAAATCTACAGTTACCTTTATGATGGGCACGTTACCAAGCCTGGTGAGCATCGCTGTTGCCTTAAGGATCACAGAATAGTCGTCCAAATGCTCCATCGCCTCGGCCATCGCATCATACGCGTCTAGTATCCTAAAGAGATTCTCAGGCGATCTTCCTCCAAGCTCAACGGCTCGACTGAAATTCAACAAGGTTCTGTTGAAGCAAATCTCTTCGTATACATCAGTGCATCTGAACATCAGCTCAACGGCGTTATTGCTTTGGAGAGTCTCGACAGCAGCTTGAATACATTTATCCATCTTCTCGATCCCTCCTAAGATCCGCTCATCCATAGAAATTCCATTACTTCCTAAACTACTATTAATAGTCTCTGACTTGTTGGGTGGGAAATATAATGATGGTATGTAAAGCTTATTAGGAGTTGATGATCCATAACTGTCAGTGTCTGACATGTAGGGTGGAAAGAAGTGATAATATGAGGGTATGGAACGGTTTCGAACAATTATTTCATAATTATCGGGACTGTTTATTTCAGATCGGGCCGGTGAGAAGATTGACATTATGGAATATGAGGGTATGGAACGACTTCGAAGTGTTATTTCATTGTTTTTGGGACTGTCTACTGGAGATGTGGCTGGTAAGAAGATTGACATTATGAAATCGGAATTGGAACGAGAGAATTCTGGACTACTATCATCAGTCTCAGACTTGTTGGATGGGAAGAGTGATGAAATGTTAAGAGGGGAGTCTGGATTTGTTTCATTCCATTCCCAACTGCCACTGCCAGCTTCCGACTTGGCTGATGGAAAAAATGACCCTGCTACTAGTGACAAACTTCTTTCTCCATACACTTGGCGAACCATTCTCGTCTCGATTTCTCTGAGCTCATCCATAGCCTCTGGATCGATCAAAATGTCTTCGTTGTCTTCATCGGCCCTCACTGGTGAGTTCAAACTCTGCACGATGTGCTGAGCAGTGTTGATGCCAGTCATGGTGGTCGTAGACATGATTTTGGGGTTTGAGTCAAAGAGAGAAATTGAAAGAGAAAGGAAGGTTTGGAAAAGAGAGATAAAAAGAGGAATGAGCCGTGGGAGGGCCGACCCGGTCCTCACTACCATTGTTGATGCTAGTCCTCGTGGTTTAGTCTTTTTTTAAAATAGTCAGAACATAGAAAATAGAGAAAGTTGGTTTTTGGGGTTTCGAGGAAGCTTAAGGAGAAACCGAGAAAGGAAGTGTGACCTTCAGGAAATGAGGAAGTAACGCCTACGAACTTGTGTGTATTAAAAGTATTTCTTTTTTTATTATTATTTTTTTTTTTATGGGATTGGTTTGGGCAGAGTCTTAGTCAAACATTGAGATCGAAATTTCTGTGGTCTTTTTTAATGTTTATTATGGTGTGTGGGCTTCATTTGCATTCCTGGCCCATTATTTGTGAGGGCTGCCCTGCTTCCAAAGCTTTTTATAGACAATTAGATGTCAATGTTAACAGTATGCATCTTTGAATGTTATCATTGTATCCATTATTTTGTATTTTTTTCGTTTCTAGTACTAAAAGTACATCATAATTTTTGTGTCTAGATAATAGTAATAGCCCAACAAAAAAAAATTCTTAATGCACCTGTGATGAATCTTGATGCACCTAAGGATCTCAGTTGCATTGTTGAATTTGCGGGGATTGATTTGCCAAAGTTTTGAACGAGCTCATAAACAATGATTAATGTTTGTGGTCATTGTGGAACTTCCAACACTCACAGACCTCCATGTAGCCTTGGTTTGGTGCATTTGAGGATGTTGATGCACTTGAGTATGTCAGTTGTATTGATAGATTATTCTTGAGGATAATCTCTAACAAGTTTCATTATGCTTTCGTTGGTTGTGGAAGAAAGAGTACACTTTTTGATTTAGCAGTAACACAACCTAAAAATATATGATCAGTAGTTACTCCTCAAACAATTTATTTTGACTTTCCAATTATCTTATGAATTTCATAATCAGTTCAAATTCTATTCCTTTGAGAGGGTTATGAGGTTAGCACACTTTGATTTGCAAATGAATAAGAGTGGTTTGTATTACAAAATTAGTTCTCGAGTTTCACTCAAAATTAATAATATGCATTCTAAGGCTAAGCAATAATCAATGTATGCATTAGAGACTATCAAACTAGAGAACGTAATTTCAACGGAAACTTGCATCAATCGTAGTTCTCTCCCTTACCAATTGTACACCCTAGCTCATAATCATTTTAAAAGACAATACATATCCTCAAGGGGGTAACACATATTGTGAAAATGAAAGTCAGCCATTTTTTTTTTCCAAGGTTCCAAATTGATAGAAACCTAAAAAAGTGAGCTTGTCTAGCTATAGGAGTTTAATGGCCAAATTCAATAGACATCTTGATACAAAAAGGCAAAACTCAGCTTTAACTTGAGAATTCCTCCAAATTGGGTTTGAGCCTCCAACCCATGATGTGTTAGTTTATAAGACCATTCTCATGTACTAAATCACATGCATTAGAACACTTTAACAAATTACATGATCATTAAATTAGTCATATGACTATAAATACACGTGAATTGTCTTTTAAGTTGCCCGTCTAAGTGGTTGGAAGGAAATTCTGCCCTTTTAAGTTTTAACTTTGACTAAAATTCTAATGGGTTGTTGTCTGGGACTACAAACAATTGAGTTCCATACCATTCCCTTGTGTTTTGTTAATTATTAGGAGCATGTAATCCACGACCTCATAATGCCTTGTTGGTGGTTGTCATTTGATTGCTTTAAAATTTGAATTTTTTTAATAGATGTTATCAAATTTAAAACTTATAAATAATTATTTTTATTATCACCATATTTTTTGGATGGTATTCAAACCAACAACAAGAGACTATACCGTTAATCTATCTGCAACCCAAAAATATGCTTATTAAGAAATTTGGGGTGGCTAAGGTTATGTTTCTTCTCTTAAAAAATTATGTTTCTTCCAAGGACCAAAATAGGGTCTTCTGCCTAAGCCCAATTGAACCATGCAACAAACACTATATGAGAGGGTGTGCTCATGGTTAGGCAGACAATTGGTAGACTCAAACCTAGTCCTGCAATAATGGAACACCAAATGCAGCAAGGAGGCCCTCTTGGGTCAAGCACTCAAGGCATACGGGCCCTGCAATATAGCTAATGGCTAGGAAAGATAATGAATAGATAAGATGTTGAATTAAGTTACAACAACTAACATTGAAGTCCAATCCCTCATATAAGATCCATGAGTTTCAGACCAGACATGGAAATTTTAGGGTCACGCTTGTCTAGAAGCATGTGGGGTTATTTGGCTCCAATCACTTGGGAACATTGTCAGCTGGGATTCTGGGAAGTAGTTACAGGACAGAACCCGCTCATCTTTCACTTGGTTATCACCAAATTTAGATCTATCCGTAGCGGCATTACTTGCAAGCTGTGGAGCTACATGTACAAAGTTATCTCTTAATAACTGAAACATAATTGGCATTTAAACCACAACCAATGGTGGAAATGTGCCTTTCATTCCTACAGTACCTTCCTTCAACTGAAACTGCATATAAGAGCAGAACAATCAATGACTAGTAAACGACAACAATCCCACATATTTGCCATAGTTTCCCGCCAAAACTGGCAAAAAGGACATAGCTATTGGATAAGATCAAACAGTAGATACATACAATCCACTGCTAAAATATGCTTGGAGCGGCTTCTGTAGTGACACCTAAGGTTTCAAAATTTAAATAGTAGAGCAAGTTCGATTCATTCATAAATAAATCACTTTGTTAACACAGCAGAATACTCATTGAATTTTAGATCAAATAAAGGATTGGATTTCCTCCCATGCTTCAAAATTCTAGTGTAAATCAGATGTGTGTACATTGTGTACACACTTTTTACTGATAAATTACATACATGCAATGCTTATACGTGACCATTTTTGGGCATGTGTAGTGCTTGTGTCAACTGATAGGTCTTAAAAGTAACAACTACACTCTTCACAATGATCTTAGAGCATTAGCATTGAGGAATGCCATTTCTACTCTATTATATTATTCAAAAAAGCTACTTTATCATTATACCATACCATTTTACAATACCTCCAGCATCCCAAAACTTTATTTTTATTAAAATATTATTTTTTAATCTTTCTTTATTATTTCTTTTAACTATCACTTTTTTTCAAACTTAGCATGATTCCAATGGTCACATTTTCCTGGGCTTTTCAACAGCAATTTTTTTCCCAATAGTGATTTTGAGATTTTGATTCCAGCAGGCACATTTCTTTCTTGGCCTTTATCATTTCTTTCCAGCAAACTTTTTTTTTTCTTTCAAATTCAACAACTATTCGGATTCCAAACAACCTGCCATTTTTTTTTTTTTTTGGAGAAAGAACCTATCAAATATCAATGTACTCAAACTTGCCAACTTTAAAAATCTACATACATACATATTGAACCTGCCAATTTTTCTTTCTTTCTTTTTTTAGAAAGAACTTGCATACATACATACATACATACATACATATATATATATATATATATATATGTATGCAACTTGCCAAATATCAATGTAATCAACCTGCCAACTTAAAAAATCCACATACATATATATACATGCAACCTGCCAAAAATCAATGTACTCAACCTGCCAACTTTAAAAATTCACATACATATATATAGATGCAATCCACATACATAACTATCAATGTTGTCTTTAGAAGACTCATACATATATCAAATTACAAAAAAACACCACATGCATAACTCACACACTTTACTAAGTTCCTACAACTCCCCTTGTAATTGCCATAAATGCTCAACGAGGTTTGATTGGAGTTGAAAATGATTTTTATGGTCTCGAATACATTGATGCGTTTCAATGAACTTCGTAAATGTATTTGTGTGCTCCCGTGACAGTTGTATGGTAGGATTGTCATCAATTTGCTCATAATCTAATTCCACCGCTTCATTTACGTCTCGCTCATTCTCAACGATCATGTTATGAAGAATTACACACGCTTTCATGATGTCTTGAAGCATTTCACTATGGAAAAATCTTGCAGGTCCACGCACAATTGTGAATCTTGCTTGAAGCACTCCAAATGCATGCTCTACATCCTTCCTATTCGCCTCTTGGGCTTGTGCAAATAATTTGTTTTTGTGTCCTTGTGGAGATGGAATTGTATTAGAACAATCTCTTATATTTTCTGAGCTCAAACAAAGACGTGCTTCTACAGTTAATTACTCATGACCATTGATTGAGTAATTAACTGCAGGAGCACATCCTTGTTTGAGCTTAGAAAATATAGGAGATTGTTCTAATACATTAATGTCATTATTTGACCTAGGTAACCTAAAAAATGCATGTCATATCCAAAGATCAAATGATGTCACTGCTTCTAAAACAATGGTTGGCTCACAAATGTGACCAGAGTACTGACCTTTCCATGCAACTGGACAATTTTTCCATTTCCAATGCATGCAATCAATGCTCTCTAGCATCCCTGAAAATCCACGTCTTTCCCCATTGGCTAAAAGTCTAGCAATGTCTTTGTTGTTTGGGGACCTCAAGTATTCCTTGGAGAAAATATCAACCACCGCTTTAACAAATTTTTTCAGACTTTTCATTGCAGTGGATTCTCCAATCCGCACATACTCATCCATAAAATCAGTTGTAACTCCATTCGCAAGCATCCTAAGTGCAGCTGTTATTTTTTGAAGAGAAGATAAACCCCACTTTTGGGCATTATCTCTTTTTTGGATAAAGTAAGATTCGTAAGTTTCTACCTTAGATTGAATACGGAGAAAAAGAGACCGACTCATCCGAAATCTCCTCCGAAATAAATTAGGAGGATATACTGGTGTGTCGGCAAAGTAGTCGAGATAAAGTCTTTTATGGCTTGCCAAACGATCACGTTCGATATACCAATGACGTTTACGTCGTACTATTCTACCCTTAAGAACTTGCCTCATTATCTCATTCTCGTCTAAGTCGTCAAAAAGCAATTGTTTAAAAAGAGAGCGACCCATAGCAAAGACAACCTTGAAGACAACAGTGTTAGGAAATTATCACTATTATTGAACATGAAAATAATTAATAAGGGTTTAGAGAACATAAACAGCAGTAAACAGCCACATAAATAGCTACCAGAAAAATTAAACACACTTAAATAGCTTAAAACATACTTAAAACAGCCCCATAATAGATTTTGACAAATTTTGCCACTGAAACAGACATAAAACAGCCACATAAACGTCAATGAACAACCACATAGACAGCTACTAGAAAAATTAAACACACTTAAATAGCTTAAAACATACTTAAAACAACCCCATAACAGATTTTGACAAATTCTGCCACTAAAACAAACATAAAACATCCACATTTTGAAAGCAGGACTGAGGGAGGCTTTTTTTACTATCCCTAAGCACTTTCGGACTTATTGTTTATATCCTTGCTCTATTTGCACCACCCTTACCTTTTCTTTTGACAGCCTGACATGTGGTTCCATTGTAGTGGACATGGCTACTTACCAAGCATTTGCAATTGACATTCCCATTGGTAACTAATGGCTTTATCAATCGTTAGAAGGTCTTTAGTTTTGAACTTCAATAGGATATTTTGCTTGTAATCTATTCTGGGTATGGAACTTCATTTTAAGCCAAGTTGTCATCGTAATTTCTGCTAAGTAGTCTTCAGCTAGAGAATCATTGAGAACTAAGTACTTATCATACTGCCACAACACAATTATGTTTAAATGATTATGGCTTAAGTGCTTAACTTTACAACTTTTCTGTGACCTAATAGTTTTCACAACAGTCAAGCCTTTATATTTATATAGAACTTGCTAAATGGTCATAAATGTTTGTTGTATGGGAACCTATGTATACAATTGTTACTTGTTAGGAAAAAAAAACCCATGTGTTCAAATTTTTGTGTGTCTAAGCACGTACTTTACTTTTTTGACAACAATGCGTTTAAAAGCAAAATGATTTACTAATCATGATTATTGTAAAACATGTCATTTCTTTCCTGGTTTCTTTGCTAGTGTATTGGCCAATCATTATTATATCTTTACATGCTTAGTCTATCTAAGGCTAAGGTTGCCAGGTTGGTAATATTCTGTTTCTTTTGTTGTGTTTGATTAGAAAGCATGGTATTGGATGCAAATGAATTTCATTTTATGCCCCCCACACCCTACCTTGTATCAACCATCTAGAGTGCTTCTAATCTCACCAAACAGCCACACAAACAGCAGTAAACAACCACATAAACAGCTACCAAACTTAACTATCATAAATAGCCAAATAAACACTCTTAAAACAAAATTAAAAAAACTTAAAACAGATACCAGCAGGCAAATAACTATCAGAAAATATTAAACAAAAGTATAAAACTGAAAACAAACTTCAAGTTGGAACAACCAATTGGTAGAAGATATGATATCAAACATAGAAAATACATAAGTTTTTCATATAAGCAAAAATGATATGATTACATAAGTGGCACAACCTACTGCCTATACATAAGTTGGAACAATACATCACCTACATGTTCCAAACCTACAATTAAAATAAGCCACTACCAAAATGAGGTCGAAACAAAGTGGCATCTACATATGCCGAACCCCAAACCTAAAATAATTTACTATCAAAATAAGGTTACGACAAGACATCTACATGTTCCTTGGGTCAAACCCAACTTGTTTTGCAAGGATTTAATCCTTGAGATTTTCAAAATAAAGTCTTTCTTTTACATTCATGCCACTTGTATCCATAGTCATTATTCTTCCTTCCTCCCTAATAGTTTCAAGACGAATCCTTTTCGCATCCACTCGAATCTTATCTGCTTTGATGTGAAGAGCCTCTTTGTCTTGTTCATGTGATGCTTGAATATATTGCAATTTTTTCGCCAAATAATCATCAAAACCCTTATCACCATCTGTCCTCTTTCGCTTAGCCTTTTCGACTTTTCTGCCAATTGGTCTCTCTAGCACCACTGTGTCATCATCATTACTATCAACTTGATCAATTGAACTTGGAGTTTGAGGGAGCCCTTTTGATCTTTCCTTAGGCATACTCCACTTTGGTTGGTTCTTCAACACAACCCAACAATGTTCATAAGCAAAAGCTAGTTTTTTTATAGTTGCTGGATTTGGTGTAGATTTATATAGATCCTTTGCATCTTTCAACTAAAGTTTTAAAATAATAATAATAATAATAATTAGAGTCTTGAAACTATAAAGGAAATTAATATTGTGACACCAGTGCAATATAATTTATACCTTGTCCTCGTCAATTGCACCAATGCTATTTCAGGCTTCAACTCTAGCCATGAACATAGCAAACCTACTTGTCTCCCTATTAATATTTCCCCATCGAGTTGATAGGGAGGAACTAGAACGTGTGGTTCCGTAAGTATTGATCGTGCAAAAGTATTCTCAAATTTTTGCCCAAAATTTGTCACCCTTTTGTTCAGTACCATGCATAGCATCCTTGCCAATGTTAAGCCATGCAAAGATGAGAAGGAAGTCCTCATCTACACTGAAGTTGCCACCACGTTTTGTTGAACTAGGGGTGACAATTTTAACCTCTGGTAAAGATTGGATGGGCATTGAAGGATTTTGAGACCCACTTAAAAATGGTTCCACAAAATCGGAATCCCCTTGTAAGAAATTACCATATTGTTCAATGTCTTCTTGCCTAACCATCCCTTTTAAATAGAGAACTTAAAACAGTTAGTGTATGAAGTCAATTCTTATTTGTATCTTTACAATCAGTATAAGTAAATCATAATATTTTTGTGGCAACTTCTCATATATAGCAACATCCTACAATATATGTTGACAACTCCTAATCAAAACAATATATGTTGACAGCTCCTAATCAACATATTTCGACTATACTATAATAATTTTTTGTTACAGAAATACTAGCCCTGTACACAACCAAATATTAATAGAATACAAGAACATCAATTATCTAATAAAATTGGGATTTTGGTAGAAAGGAGGAGTTGTTGAATGATTTGTGAGGAACAAAAAAGCTTATCAAAGACATGAACGTATAACTTATAAGCTTATTTGTGTACACTAATTAGTAATTTATGATTAGAATGCTACATTTAGGTACATAATAATACCCTACTCCTTGTTTAGGTTGCATATATATAGACACAGGTTTAAACAAAATAGATACACCATGTAGCAAACTATTAAAATCGCAGGTGCTAAACAAAATAGCAATCAATGTAAAATATAATTTCAAAATTATAAATAATACATAACTAAATCTCCTATGGTTCATCCAAGGCAGGTTTCTTCTGTAACTTCAAAAAGAAAAAAAGTTCATAAATTATCCCCTGGTCTTCTAGTTACTACTAAGCAAGCCCAGTTAATCACACTCTTAAAGTCTTACCGCAACTAATTGGACTATAGGCTTTGTTTTGCTGTTGAGATGCAATCCAAAACAATAATAACACTAAGACAATAGCATCAACAAAAATAGTACATCAAATCATCATTAAAGATTATGATGTAGTACTGTTTTCCAAAGCCAGGTTGATCCAATAAAAAATACTTATCCAATAATCTAGGATGCATACTAATCTACCAAAAAGGAGGACCATTTTGATATGTGAAACAAAAAGGTGAACGCCGTAGGCCATGTTCACTGGAATGTGGAATGATGGGAGAAAGATTGTATATAATTGTATAAATGATTTCCTTAGAAGTAAGAGAGTTGTATGATTTTGATATCAGTCATTATGTTTCTTTAGAAAAGGGGAAGAGAAGGGAAGAAAGGGTAAGAAATTTTCAGATTTCCAAACTTGTATATCTGAACTAAAGCATAACTTATCTTGTATTCTTGCGTAAAACACCATAGTGTTCAATTAAGCAATGGAGCATGCATTCAACTACTCAAACAATAATTAAAAGAAAACCACAAAGAAAATACAAGTCATCAACCAACAAAATGCAAAATACAACAATTATAGAAAACCACCACATCTTCACTGCAAAATCCCAAAAGATCAAGAATCAATGAGACATAAATAGAGAGAAAAATTTACTGGTAATTGAAGATGAACCTGAGCAAACTTTCTGAAGATGCTAATCATGTGCCAGAGAGTGAAAACCCCTCGTGATGAAACTAAATCTCACCTCTGCAAACATCAACAACAATTCTTTGATCAAAACCCAAACACAAACACAAATTGAATCCCTCTTTTTCTTGCAGAGAGAGAAAAGAAGCACAAACACAAAAACTCTAATACATTGATCAAAACCCACCTTACAGTCTACACCAACACCGACGGAGCTAAATCCCCCAACACCGACAGAGTTTCGTTTTTGCAAAATCTTAACCCAAACCCAAAAACCCTTGAGAATCTCGGTTTGAAGAGAGAGTGATAGAGTGAAGAGTTAAATGGGTAGAGCTATCTAGAGTCTTGGGTTTATGAGATGGGTAAATTGGCAAAGGGATTTAGAGATGGGTGAGGGTGAATCGGTTGAGCTATAATGAGAGATGAGAGAGAGGTCGTGTGAAGCTTCAGCGATGGAGATGGGTGAATCAGTTGAGGTGAAGCTTCAGCGATGAAGATGAGAGATGAGAGAGAGGCCGTGTGAAGCTTCAGCGATGGAGCTACAGTGCGATGGAGATGGGTGAGAGTCTTGGTGAAGCTTCAACGATGGAGGATGGTGTGTGATGGTGTTTGGGTCTGAAGAGAGCAGAGAGCAGATGGAGAAATAGAGAAGGAAGAGAAAGAAGAGAATAGCAAAAATAAGAGATGAGAGAGAAATTTCGGGGTAAAAAGCATCATAAATTTTTTTTTTTTTTTTAACAATACTGCTACAGTGCAATTCTACCTTTAGAATTGCACTATAACAGTATTGCAAAAAAAATTGCAATACTTACCTTTAGCATTCCCTGATACAATACATTTTGAGGCTTGAAATGCCAAATATACCTTACATATGGCATTAGCATTCCCCAATGCTAATGCTCTTAGAGCAGGAGATTCTTGTTTAGTTAAAGGAGACCGGAGAACAAGTGCACACGCACGTACGCACACACACACAACTCCACAAAAAAATTATAGCACACAACTGAACAATACCTCACTACTTGCACCACCAAGCAGAAGCAGTTCTGTATATTTAGATTTTTCATTTCTTATGTAAGTAAAGGTGAAACACACACCCACACACACAAACTCAAGCAAAATATTACACCTCACTACTCACACTACAAAGTAGGAGAAGGTCTGCACATTTAGCAATTTTTTTCTTCTATAATTAGAGGTGGAAAAGAATAGGAAACTACATCAAGTTGAGGTGGGAAATTTTTTTTCTTCTGTAATTCTTTTGTTCTCCTCACCAAATGTTGTGTTCTCCATGTAACTTATATTGACTGCCTTCATTTTCCTCCTTTGACTAAATTTCCCATCTACAAACTAGTTTATGAAACTATTAGGTTTGTTACTTCTAATGATTTCTCTTATAGACAGATGAGAATATTTAACAAGTGGATTCCATTAGAATGAAGTTATCTCCTAATACTTATTTTGTTGAGTTTTCTAAAAATACTGCCCGACATCAAATCTATCATGAATCATCTCAAATATTTTGGAACAGAACATAGAAACGCTTCTTCAAGATAGAAGCAACCAATTAATACCACCTGTTCATAATCACCAGTGCCATCCAAACGCCATAGAAAACAACTTCAAATGCTAGTTTGATCTCGATC
The DNA here is from genome assembly GCF_002906115.3 of Quercus suber. NCBI lineage: Eukaryota > Viridiplantae > Streptophyta > Magnoliopsida > Fagales > Fagaceae > Quercus > Quercus suber. Next base: position 286,178 of record NW_027070220.1, read on the forward strand.
AACAAATTCAAAGGCAACCCAATGGTACATGTTAGTGTACGGTCATGATGGGTGATCACAACATAGTACAGTGCACCCTCATGCATGTAATGACACCCACTAGGTAGATTAAGTTGCTTCATAGGTGTGGTATTATTTCGGTTAAGAGATGTAGCTTTTGGGTAAGGTTTTAATTATAGGATAAGACATATTTGTTCACTAACAGATAAGCCATTCCCAAGGGATGCATAATTGCCTATAAATACAAGTTTGGACACAATTATATCTCTCTGCAGACGTAAGACTTAACGCCTATGACGAGAATGACATCAACGTTTGGGACCGACACATGCAGCCCTAAAAAATTCATGTTGCAGATGAAGTCCAATTCTGACAAGATTAAAATTTCTATTACCATATCCCTAAAAAATCATCTCCTATTGACGCAATCATAGTGGCACACTGCACACCCACATAAAATTATGTAGTTAGTCCTATGAGCTTCCTTATTCATCAACACCCCTTGAGAAATCTTCTCAACATGCAAAAGGGCTTCATGCTCCTCTTATTAGTACTTTTGAGCCTTAAATAAGCTTACTAAGTATGCCTTAAGAAGTGCAAAAATTTAAGATAAATTATTCTTCCACAAAATCCAAGACTGATTCTGCATCTGAGGCACACAATAACTAGTAAAAAGTTTTAACTTGAGCAATTGGTGTTGATCAGCAACTTAGAAAATTTTAGACAGATGGACAAACCTTTGTATCTGTTTCTGTTGGAAATCTATTACACTAGAATAAGATGGATACATTTACCCACAAACTCAACCTAATGGCCTTCCTTTCATTCAGGGAGAGCCCTTAACTTGTGTCGGATAACTTCCATATCGATGCAATCATTAACTTCTGCTGCATGTGACAAAACCCTCCTAATCAACTCCCTCACATCTTGTCAGTGCTACCTTACACAATTCACAAATCATCCAACTCTTATTCTAGCCTTCTTGCTTCAGCACTCATTTAATATCATATTCAATAAATTGTTAATTAGTATCAATGTTCAAAATATCTCATATTTTTGGAAATAATAAGAAATTATTGTGCATTTTGATTATTATCACCTGGCTCCAACCATACGCCAGATGTCCCATTCAATTACACTGAAGAAGAAGAGGTAATCTACATTCTACAGTACTAAATTTTTGTGAAATCACATTTTACACATACTAAATAATATGACAAATTGTAAGTGGTAGGTACTCAATTGATGTGAAAAATATTGTCAAGTTTCTTTTTTATGTATGTAGACTTTTTTCCTCCAATGTGACTGAGATAACTTTTTTTTTTTTGCTGTATCCATGAGCTTCATGCAGAGTGTTCTTCATTAGCATTTGTACATTTTAATCTCAATATTCCATGCTCATTTTCTATATATACTAAAAAGGTTATTCCTCAATGCTTTCAAGGTTGTCATCAATAGGATAATCCCAATAATTAACCAAGCATTCAATACTTAGTTGATATATTTATGTATTTAATATTTTTGGTTAATTGTGCTCTGCCCCCCAAAATGGGGCCAAATTAAAGGCCCCACTACACTATTATAAAGAAATCAACTTCCTGATTGATTATGATATGCCATTAACAATTTTTGCCAATTCAAAATTAAACAGAAAATTCACAAGCTCATGATAGGAGAAATTCACTATTTGGACATTGCTTGATTACAGAAGTTTTTGTTAACAGCATGATGTATTTTGTGGGGATTAAATGTGAACCTATCATTTAGGGGAACAGAGAGAAATTAACTCTAGGATTATTCTTGAGGATGATCTCTAAAAATTTCCATGATGCTTCAGTTGGTTGTGGATGAAAACATGCACCTTTGGAAGAAAACACTAGCAGATACTCAGCAATAGAATTGCGAGAACAAAATTGATATAAAAATATAAACACGCTAGAATAGCTACTAGCTAGCATACAATCAAGTAGCCCATAGGGTGTCCAACTAAGTATATATGGACTCAAAGTTACTTCGTAGAAAATGGTGATTTACCTACAAAAACTAAAATCTATAGCACATATTATAAACCCTTGTTTATAACATTAACAACAACAAAAATGGACATCATACAACCAAGCTACATTTAACAGGCACACTCCTTTCCAACTAGTCCTTCATTACAGCAAGAGTCCTCCTTTATCCTATGTACTTTTTCTGCAGTACTCGCGGTGATCCCTCGAACAAATCCAACAAATAACCCTCTAAATCTTCTGCTGTGTACTTTATGTATTTCCCAGCATGCCTTCCACTCTCTACTAGATTCCGAAACCTTCCCATAAATGATCGGTAAGCTGGGATTACCTTTTCCGATATAGATATCCTAAGCTCTTCTCGGAGTTGAACATCGGGTACCTTCCATGCAGTTTGAACCCTGTAGGTTTACTCAAAACACAAATTGAAATTCTTAAATCTCTCCTTTAAAGCCACCCTCGAGGGATAACTCAGTTCCCAATCCCTTCATTCTTCAAACAATACAATGGGTAGGTCCACGAAGCCCTTAGATAATTCATCACGTATTGCCTTATCTGCCCAAAATGCTCACAAACCCAATCATCACCGAATATACTCATAAGATCATCCGAACCCCTCACCTCCTCTACTATATACAGAATATTATTCATCAGAAAAATATACTGCAATGCACGATCCTTATAGAGCTTCGATTCCTCCTCAAGATTAGACAGTATAAAGATGTTATTAGCACCAACACCCGCCTAGCCACCGGAGTCAACAATTTCATAGAATCACTATAATCCAGAATCAATTGCACATAATTCATTACGTACTGTGTTAGATGGTGAATCCCACCGCTTTGCATACCTTTCACCAAGGACTCATTCTGCATTGCGTTCTCAAGCTCCGGAAATGTCCAGCTGGCTGCCACACCAAGCTCCGTGAGCACCTCTCTGGCCTCATTGATCATGACATTGTCAGTAATCAACCCTTCCAATTGCGTCAATGCCTTGTTCATCACATCATACATTTCAAGTATCCTAAAGAGGTTCTCAGGCAATCTTCTCCCACTCGCAACGGCTTTACCAAAATCCAATAGCCGCATCACACAACCTTTCACGGTTTCATTGAAGCGAATCTCTTTGATTTCATCAGTGCCACTGAAAATCTGATCAGACAGACTCTTCTCGCCGCTGAGAATCAACCTAACCAAAATCTTCACAGCTTGAATCCATTTCTCCATCTTCTTATCCAGTAAATTCCACTTGATTTTCTGCACCTCTTTGACGCTCAACTTCTTAATCTCTAAGATCACGACGCGCTCATCCAAAGAAATTCCGTTAACTAGTGAACTACTATTATCAGTCTCTGAATCATTGGGTGGGAAATATAATGATGGTATGGAGAGCTGATGATTAGGAGTTGATGATCCATAACTGTCAGTGTCCGACATGTCTGGTGGGAAGAAGTGATAATATGAGGGTATGGAAGGATTTCGAAATATTATTTCATAATTATCGGGGCTGCCTATTTCAGACATGGCGGGTGGGAAGATTGACATTATGGAATATGAGGGTATGGAACGACTTCGAACAATTATTCCATAGTTTTCGGGACTGTCTATTGGAGATGTGGCTGGTAAGAAGATTGACATTATGGAATCGGAATTGGAACGAGAGAATTCTGGACTACTACCATCAGTCTCGGACATGGTGGGTGGGAAGATGGATGAAATGTTAAGAGGGGAGTCTGGATTTGTTTCATTCCAATCCCAACTGCCACTGCCAGCTTCCGACATGGCTGATGGAAAAAATGACCCTGCTACTAATGACATACTTCTTTCTCTATACACTTGGCGAACCATTCTCGTCTCCATTTCTCTGAGCTCATCCACAGCCTTTGGATCGATCAAATTCTCCTCGTTGTTTTCATCAGGCCTCATTGGTGTGTTCAAGCTCTGCACGATGTGCGGAGCAGTGTTGATGTCAGTCATGGTGGTCTTAGAGATATTATTTTTTTTTTTTTTTTTTTTTTTTTTGGGCTCACTTATCACATCAATCGTTCAGATGGCTTAATTGATGTTGCCATTCAAACAGTTTGCTAAAATAGTTAAATGCTATTGGCATAAAAAGATTAGTATAGAAGAGGGCAAAATACATAAAAAGAAAACTCTTGTCGTCACACAATAAGTGAAGTGTTTTTTTGTGCAAACTCTTAAAATAAATGAAACTGTTTTGAAGGTAAAATTTAAATTGTCGACCGACACTATTCTGTCATTTTTGTTATAAAAAAAATAATAAATAAATAAATAAATAAAAAACATTACCCAAATTCTAATTAAAAGTCGAACAAGTTTTAATATAAAACAAACTCATATTTTAAAAAGATCATAATATCTTAATTTTATATGCAAGATAGTCAAGCTTCATTAAATATTGTAATTAAGGGAGTACATCTTGATCTAAAATACTTTTTAAACTTCTTCAAGCCATACAAGTTCTCAGACTACGAGCCATTTTAGCTTAAGAATTGGTTGCATTGTTACTAAAGTATTATTTCAAGTATTTTCACTTAATTATAATCAATAAATCTACATTATTCTTGTATGACTTATTAATTATGATAAAAAAAAACATTTAATTTATTTTATCTTCCATTATAGAGTGTCACGTCATTTAAAATTTTGAGTAACGTGGTACTCAATACACCTTTAAATTTGTAATATTTAATCTAAATCATAAAATTAATTCATTTCAAATAGAGATAATAACAATAAGAATATTTAAAGATCATTTAGGTAACTAGTTAGTTGGCCATATTATGTGAAAGTTGGTTAATACTTCTAGTTGTATGGTAGATGAGCTATTAGGGAAGGCCTCAAACTTGCTTGAATTTTCGGATATTAGTTGATTCTCCCATTGTTCATAGACTTTTAGTTTTGACTACATTTAGTTATATTCCTAAATGTTTTAACACCTTAAATTCTGACTACGGGACATTACTCATGATAGATTAACAATTATTACAATGAAGCATATATGAAGTAAAAAATGCACTTCTCCACTTAGAATGGAATTCGTAATACAATTTCTAATTAAATTTTACAAATTAAAAAGTATATTCAATGTCATACGACTCACCTATATAAAATATGCTTATACAATATTAAAAAATTCAATAAAATAAAATTTTAACCATGAGATAATTAAAAATAAGTTAATAGATGTGCTAACCGCTAACCATTTAGCTATTTTCTAACATTGTCCAAAATATACGCATTTTGAATACTTATCGTAAAAATGATTAAAATACATACATTACTCAAAAGTTAATTATAAAATTATTTGGTTTATATTTTTTGGCTTGGACTGTGGAGAAACAATCACATCATCTATCATCCAGAAGTAGCTCTTATAGGACATCCATAAATTACAATTTAACTCAAGGTTCATACAATTTTAAACTATTCTTAAATGTATTTTAATTTTAATAATATATAGTCCTTATTAAGCAAAAAATCTAAAAAATGAAAAGGCATGGAACGTGCAAGCTTTACACTCGTTTTAAGATTCCTTTTCGCGTTGAACTTTTCATGTTAGAGATATATATTAGACAGATATTAGCCCAATGTAATAGGCCCAAGCCCAGTCCTACTTGTACTAGTAGTCTAAGGTTTAGTCGCCTATATATACTCATGTTAGGGTTCATTATAACACAGGTTATTGTACTACACTCCTACACAATAAAGATGTAGCCCTTAAGAGATTCCTCCGTGGATGTAAACTGTCAAGGCTGAACCACGTAACCATCGTGTTCTTGATGTTCCTATTCTATGCTTCCTCTTCCGCATCCACTCTAGCATATACAACATGGTATAACACATTATGTTTGCTGATAATATTATCCATTTAAGATGGTATCAGAGCTAATATTCAACAATATATAGTCCTTATTAAGCAAAAAATCTAAAAAATGAAAAGGCATGAAACGTGCAAGCTTTACACTCGTTTTAAGATTCCTTTTCGCGTTGAACTTTTCATATTGGTCATTCCCTATGATTGGTATCGCACTATCCCCAAGAAAAATCGTACAACACCGCAAACCCACGCTTAAGAAAATAGGAATCCTCTTATCACCGTCAAAAAAAAATCTCAAATCGTATAAATCACGTTATGACAACCAAGCAACAAATGGGAACAAAAAACGTGAGAACAAAAAAGTCTGATCTAACGGTACAGAGCTGAGAGATGTCATCATCAAATCTAACGGTAAGTTTTTGTATGGTGGGGCTTGGGGAATGGTGACACGTAAAGAATGTTTCCAAAAGTGGATTGTCACGGAGTCAGAGACAATAGTACCTTTGAATGTAAATGTGAAAAGTGAAAAACTAAAAGCCAAAAACTCAGAGTTTAAGTCAACGACAAAACAAAAGTGACAGCATCGATGTAGTTCCAGAAAATACGAGGATCGAGGAACGTTAAAAATACTTATTAGCATTTGAGTTGTCCTTCTAGATTGGTATATTTCCAATATAGTCCCAATTCATAACTATGGCAGTTTTAACTTTTTGCAAAAATGAATCTGTACAATATTTATGGTTTATGGCACTGATGCTGATTAACAATAATGAAATTTTAATCCAGATTCAGTTATTAGAACAAATGAAGAATACGTATTCGAACATCATAAACTATAAACAGAAGAAACCAATTACTTAGTACTTACTAAAACTTTTAATACCAAAAGAAGATAACAATTAGATGAAAACAAAAATTGATTTTTGAACAAAGTTTCCCTCTAAACTAGTTTGGAAAGAAATTCTTCAAACTTTTCATATATATATATATATATATATTTTGTTAATTTTGAAAATTTAACTGTTGAATTTTATAATCTTTATGTTCTTAACATACATATCAAATTTCGCTTAAATCGAATATTATTTACTATTTGATCAACTAACTTATTTTTTATATATAACTTTAGATTACAAAAACTTGAAATTATAATATTTATTTGATGACATACAAATTGATTTTTGATTTTCTTAAAATTTTGTAAGCATTAAGGATGTAATAAAAACATGCAATCTAACGGTTAGATTTTCAAAATTCACACTCATTATAAATATATATGATGAGTTTGTAAGATTTCTCTCCAAACTAGTTTGGAGAGAAACTTTGTTCTTGATTTTTTATTCCATAAAAACAAAAAAAATTGATTTACTATCAGATTAGGCCATACTACACACACGTGAAAAAAGTATCACAATTCACGGAACTTAACTTGTACTAATTTGCCACACCTCATTGATAAATTAACTTTTACATTTCTTATATTTATAACATTGTGGGGCCAAAGAATTTGACAACCCCGGCCCATTTTGCACCAAGCCCAAGGCCCGCGCCAAGGAGGAAGAAATGTCCGAGGACGAACGAAGGAAGTCCAAAGTGCCAAGAAACATTGCCGAGGACGATCCTATCCTCACCAAGTCGAAATCACAGAAGGAAAGATCGGCACGCTATCAAGGGCAGCCTCCCAAAGCATCCTAAGAAAAATGACAAGTACAATGAGTCAGCCATGGGAGCATGGTGAGAAGCAATTGAAGGAGAAACTGTCACCTCTGCATTAATTACCCACAACTAACGTCCTAACCGTATTAATGAAGAAATGACCCTTAAACAGTGCTACCTCGGTTACTGCAACTCACAGAACGCCAAAGAGGATGTCTGATGGGACAAGCACTCAAGTATAGATTTGGATGATCAACAAGTGGAAAGCCAAGATCGTTTAAAGAGGACTATATAATAGGAGAAACCCACCATAGAGAGGGGGCTGGGATCAGGGGAAATAGCACTGTAACAATCTCAAGAACTCCTGTAACCATTCTCATTCAATATTTACTCTTGGATTGTGCCAAGAACAAACTTTCTTTGATAAACTCAGTTCATCTCTGTTTGATTGTCATGAACTCCATATTAACTGTTATCCATGCACTAAAGCCTAACTTTTTGACCCATTCTCTATAAATTTATTGTATTAGACTAGTTGGGTCTGAGTCCATTCATCCAATAGAAGAAGTGCTCAAATCCAGTTCCTACAAACATATTTTTTAAAATCTTGTATATATAGTATTAAAACAAGTACTTTAAGAATACGTATTTTCTATAATTAAAAGTATAAAATATGTATTAATTAAAGGTTTTCCATATTATATTTATATAAAAATGGTTTAATTTAAGTAAACTTTAACCTCTTTATCGACATAGGATAAAGTAGTTTGTATGAAAGGCATAAGCATATCAAAAATATTTGTGATTGTGAAATGTCTATTAAGTTTCAGTGAAAATTTGTTAAGACTGCTCTAAGATTAGTTATACTGAATGTTTGATTTATTAAAAAACAACATATTCATAAAATGAATATAATTGAAATGAGAATAAGTGAAAATAAATACACAAAAATATAAGATTTAAAACAAAGAAATTCTCTTAATCAATGCTAAGATAATATTTGTGATACGTACATAATTGGTATAGAATAAATGAAATATTTTAGTTGTATTCTAGGTTTTTCATTCAAATCCATAATATATTCACAAGTATTTTATTTACATTTTTCATAAAAAAATTTATAAAATCTCTTTTTTTTCTTTTTTCTTTTTTAACATTGAGCTGAATGAAATGCGTTTATATGCTGTACTGTACAATGTATATATGCTTAATTTTATATCGTATGTCATTTAATAATAATATAAGAAGGAAAACAAGGGTAATGTATCATATTATATTAATATTATCAAATTGTGTGCCAGATTACATCCCAAATCACAGGATTCTTACAACCTGTGGATGTAGCAACTGACAACACCCCTCTTCACATCCATTGATAAGATATTACAAAATTGATCAAGCCGAAGCAATAATCATTATAAATAAAGAGTTTGCCAACTATCTTAAATCTTCTGGCTATTAAAATTAAATAAAATAAACAAACGAATAATCTATTTATAATATTATAATTGTGTTGGCTGTGTGTTAGGGAAGGCGGAAAATTTGATTATTGTATAATTGAGAGGCTCAAAACGTGGTTAGCATGGTTTACAGAGGCTTAGATATGTATTGGCACAATTTGAGAAATGGGTTATCTGTTGCAAAACGTGAAGCAAATTCTATTACTCACAAATTGGGTATTGGCTAGACACGCAAAGCATGTATAGAGTACGTATGGTTAGGTATTTTGGGACTTTTTTTTTTTAATAAGTTTCAACATATAACGTCTGTTTTTTAAAATTCCAAACTTTGTTTTGTAACAACAACTTTTGTAAAACGCTTATTTTAAACTCAAAACACTTTGAATTAATTTATAAAAATACACTCACAGTAATAGTAGTTTGGAAGTTCCTCCTATTGTCCAAAAACAGTAACTTTTGTAAAATGCTTATTTTAAACTCAAAACGCTTTGGATCAGTTTATAAAAATACACCCACGGTAATGGGAGCTAGTTTGGAGGTTCCTTCTACTGTCCAAAACCAGCTTATGCTTTGATGTAACAGGTTCTGATTTGTTAGATTAATAAAACGAATGAATTATTCTCTCCAAAAAGAAAAAAGAAAAACACGTCAGGTCCTAATTCTAAAGTACTAAGTACTAAATTACTAATGCTTTAGCTACGTCATCGTACACGATTTGTTTTGCATACTTCATAGCTTTCCTCACATGACACTTCTCGATGCTCATATTCCAAATCTGACTTTTTTTGTTTGGGGGGTGGTGTGGTCCAATTGTTCCATATTTTACAAAAACTGACAGGTACGTTTTTCATTTTTATTTTTTTAATTTTAATTTTTCTAAAAAATACTAAAGGTATTACAAATTTTGCTTACAAATGATATAAAAATGAAAAAGATTGGTGCTCAGTGCAGGGCCGACTGGATAAAAGATGTAATTGATGCAATCACCTAAGGCCTCCAAATAAAAAAAAGCCCCCACCTGTAAAAAAATATATATATAAATAATATTTATCTATATATTTTAATTTAAAAAATTAAGTACTTTTATTGGTCAATAAAAATGCATTAAAAATGCCACATTGTATCATAAAATGCAAAATACTACACAATAACAATGTACACAACTTGATAGAACAAGATTGCATAGTGCTATGTGGATTATGCAGTCTTGTCCAGTGTCCACCAGCCCCAACACATCACAAGGCCTAAGCTAAGCTGGCCCAAATGGCCCCACACTAATTAATAAATTATCACTTTTTTTTAATGCAAACTCTTATTTTATCAATTATTATAAATTATTACACCAATTAATAATTTGATGTATATTATATCAACTCATTTGTATTATAGTAATACTAATTTATGGAACCATGTAACAAATTAATTTTTATTTGTGCAAGTTTAGACTATAAAGTTTAAAAAAGAATCCACTTAAAATTTTCGCTTAAGGCCTCCAAAATTGTTGAGCCGACCCTAGTCAGTGCTCACTAATAATATTTATAAAAACATAATAAATGACTTTTTTTTTTTTTGGTGATTGGTGATATATTAGTTTGTACAATTATGGTATCTCTAGCATTTTTTCTTGTACAAACCCAAATTCTCAAGGCTTTCTTGTGTATTTAATTTATTTCATACTGTTGAAATAATTATCAATAAAATCATTTTGCAAGCAGAAAAGAACTAGGGATAGCTAAAAATCTTAAGCTCATCTGAAAATTGAAATGAAAAAACAAAATTTTTCCTTGCAAGAGATAAAAACATAATCAAGTAGCGATAAAAAAATATCAATCACTTGCACGCGAAAGAAGGAAAAGAGGGAAAAAAAACAAGGGAAATGTTTTGTCCACAATATTTTCACAACAAATTTTAAGTAATAAATTGTTATTGACTGTTATTAGTAGACAAAAAAGTAAATTCAATGATAGGTTCAAATTAGAATAAGTAAAAACTTGCCACCGAAGATTTTTTGTGAAAGTGTTATAAAAATATTGTGGCTGTAACAATTCCAAAAAACAATGGAAAAAAACAACATTTTCACAACAAATTTTAGTAATAGGTTGTTATTAACTGTTACTAGTAGGTAAAAAAGTAATTTCAATGATAGGTTCAAATTAGAACAAGTAAAAACTTGCCACCTAAGATTTTTTATGAAAGTATTATAAAAATATTGTGGGCATAACACTTCTAAAAAAACAATGGAAAAAAAAATTATGAGATCATGAATGATTTCTCTACGAGGACAAGTAACCTACCGTCGGTAGAGAATCAATTTAACAGAGCTTTCAATCCAATGCATGTTTTTGTTTCAATATAGTCAGTGGATCATTTTGCGTAACAATTATAAGCTCTAACTTTTTAGTCTTATAGCTTCATATGTTAACACATTAAATCAATGTGAGGCTCTCTTTTATTTTATTTTTTAAAACTTTTTGGGACACAATTAACCAAATAAATGTCAATGCTTGTTATTATGTATATACTATTACCTTAAGCAAAAGGAACCATTACCTAATCAATCCGACAAAATGTAGCTTTCTTGTGTGCAAACATAACAGTCACCTTCTCAACCCTTTCACATGGATAAATAGCCAATAATCGTTGAGCACACGGTGATCAAATTAAGTTCGTTATTAATAATTCAATAATAGATTAAACACGATAAGTAAAAGGTTTCGTAGTTATTGATCCCGTACGCTAAGATCCAAGTCTCAAGTGAACATATTATTCACTTGAGAAATGTAATACACTTTTTATACGATATCTGCAATCCCTTTCGATTTGTAATTTAATATATAAATTAATTGGTTCCGAGAGGTTAGCTATATGCTGTGTATTATTAACAATTTGCACAGAAGGTGATAAGATGATATCTTGAGTAGTTACATATCGGGTACCCTTGACACAAATGGACGCACCACTAATTCCATACAAATTACTTCTCAATACAATTTCTTTCAAATTCATTAAAATTTCATGTACTGATTCTTGAATACCTATTATGATAGAATATTCATGTGGCATTTTCTCAGATTTTGCGTGAATAAGGTGCCTAACAGAGATTTGGAAAGGTATTCTCAATCGTTTGGCAAAAGGCTGAAGACGAGTAAAACCTCTAAATAATTCCATATTGAACCCATCTATATATATATATATATATTTTTTTTTTTTGATAAGTAATAAAAATTTTATTGATCAAAAAAAGAATCCTCCAACTTGCCTACCTATTTTCTATTATGAACCCCACATTTGGGTATAGATATGAGTCTTGAAATAATTGTTGTAATCAATTAGGTGGTTAGTTGAGATTAGGATGAATTAGCTAGGATTTGAGCACATGTAGCTCATTTAACACATGAATTAATTCATAGAGCACATGTTGATTTAAGTAGCCAGTTATCTTGAGCCACGTGGGCTAATGAGATTAGAGCAAGTCTCCTATGATAACATAATTGTAATTCAATTTAGATATTGGAGAATAAATCAATTCTTTGCTTAAGTGCATTTCCTTTCTCTCTTAATATTTCTCTATGAAGAGTAACTGTCTCAAATTAAGTCAATTCACATACAACTCCTATCCATTTCCATACACTTACTGCCCATCCCCTATATGAACCATTGGGTTGTTCCTAACAAGTGGTAACAAAACCATCGGTTTTGAGATGACTGAATCCATTGCATCATGTCAAAATTCCATGGAGTTGCCAAAATTCAGAGGTGGAGATCCTTTTTGGTGACTTCTTGAGGTCTATGAATTCTTTGCTCTTGACTCTCCACCACACCTCATGGTTTCCATTGCCTCTTAGGCTTGGGGTTTATCCACGAATTGGGTGGATATCATAGGCGCCCTACAAGATCAGTTTCAAACTTGGCCACTTCTTGATGGCAATCCCAAATTATGTTCCAAGGCTTCTTGGCCACACTAATGGACACTGACACTATGTCTTTCCACTCCAAGCCCCCATGTCAATAGATAGTGTCCTAAATGAAAGAGAACATGTTCTTGGTGACAGCTGTGGGATAAATATCGGGTTCCATAGTCAGGCTGATCACAAATTTTTTAAGGACTTGGGTGGGAATTGGGATCCTAAGGTTGTTAACCAGCCCTATGATTGGGTGCTTTCATGTCGACAAGCACCACTGAGGCCCTACAAGGAAGTTTCAGCTTAAAAGCTTTCAGTGCTGATCAAATTGATCAGCAACTACAAAGGCTTGTGGTGTATATTGGGAGCCCATTTCTTGTTTTCCCGCCCAAGCCAAGATATTACATCGGTTATTCTCATGCATTAATGTTGAATTTCAAAAGTTACAACTTGAGATACAACACGGTTTTCATCCAATTGACTTTGTTATATTATCGATTGCCCGAAAAGTTTAAGCTGTTAGGAAATTGTGAATTTAATCATAATTCTAACACTTCCCCCTCACTTGTGGGCCTAAACTTACCCTTAAATAAGCGGGGGCCCAACAAGTGGGAATTTAACATTATAAATGGGACGTAGAGTAAAGTCAAGATCGAACTCAGGATCTCTTGCTCTGATATCATGTTATATTACTGATTGTCCTAAAAGCTTAAGCTGTTAGGAAATGGTGAATTTAATTACTTAATTATAATTCTAACAGACTTCCCAATATCAGTGGGTTTATGATCTCATCAATGAAGCTAGTGTACATTATAACGTTTGGGATGCCTTGGACTTTATAGGACTATTGATACCACAACATAGAGGGAAAAGCATAGTAAAAAGGTGATCTTGATTCATTTATGAAAATTTTATTGAAGGTAGAGAATGTGAGTGCTAATCTAGAACTTGACAAAACTTCCCAACTCAATGTATGGAAAAAGCTTGATTTGTTAGCTCAGAAGAATCTCTTGACTAAGTATTAACGCATTGTATCCCTTGAATCAAAGAGAAAATTTAGAGTGGTCAAAATGTCGTTGGAATATTGGTTTAGTGGACGGCCTCCCCTCATGAAGATGCCAATGACAGCATATTATGGGCAAGGTGTTTTGAAGGGAGGGAAATGTTAGGAACCTCACATATGGGTATAGATATGAGTCTTGAAATAATTTTTGTAATCCCTTTCGCTAGTCAGTTGAGATCATGATGAGTTAATTAGGATTTGAGCACATGTAGCTCATTTAACACATGACTTAATTCATAGTGCACATGCTGAATTAACTAGCAAATTATCTTGGGCCATGTGGGCCATTGAAATTAGAGCTATTCTCCTATAAATACATGATTGTAATTCAACATTAAATATTGAAGAATAAACCAATTTCTTGCTTAGTGCATTTCCTCTCTCTTAATATTTCTCTATAGAGGGTAACTATCTCAAATTAAGTCAATTCACATACAATTCCCATCCATACCCCTTAAGAACCACCAAGTACCTAACATTTTCTCTCTTTATTTCCTTTTCCTGTTGATGTGGCTAACTGGATTGAACAACTTCAGTGAAATTTCTTATGGGATGGGTTGGGGGATGTGCCCAAGTTTCAACTGATGGATTAAGCTAAGGTTTGTGATCCTCTTTCCTCTGGTGGTCTGGCTATTTGGAGTTTGAGGCGCTTTAATGAAGAATTATTAGGGAAGTGGTTGTGGAGGTTTGGGCTTGAGATGGTTGCACTATGGAGATGAGTGATTGAAGTGAAGTATGGTTGCAATTGGGGTGGGTGGGGGTGTTGGTGCATTAATTCAGTGTTTGGTTCTTATGGGGTGAGTTTGTGGAAGTATATTAGACGGGGTTGGCCTACTTTGTCTAGCTATCTCTAGTTTGAGATAGGGGATGGTTCTAGAGTGACGTTTTGGCTGAATCGATGGTGCGGGGATAATTCTCTAGCTATATGCTTTCCTAAGTTTTTCAGGATTTCCCATGAGGAGGCAAGTGTGGTAGATCTCATGCAATTCACAAATGATTTATGGTGCATCAGTAAAAGGTAGGGGGAGGATAAACTGTTATGTAAACAAGATAAGAACAAGGGATATACAGTTAGCGGTTACTACAAGGTTCTACGCGCAGCATTTGTTATCATTCCCTTGGAAGAGCACAAAGATTTCTTCTACAGTTGCTTTCTTTATTTGGACTGCATCTTTGGGGAAAATCTTGACAATTTATGAAAAAAGAATGTTTGGCTTTTAGATTGGTGTTTATTTGGAGTTTGTTGGGTGATGCCCAAGACTGTTGTTGAGTTGTTAGTTTTTTGGCCAGGCCTTTTTCGTCATCATTGGAATGGTCATTTGTGGACCACATTGTTTGATGTGATTTATATGGAGAGACGAACAATCAGAGTTTTGAGGACACAGAGAACTATGCCTGAGCTCAAATTTTTTTTTTCTTTAGAATATTGTTGGATTGGATTTCAGCCTTTCATACCTAGCCTTTATGTTCTGTTTTTGATTGGAGAGGGTTCATATAATTTGCTTGAAAGATTGTTTGGTCCCCAGTTGTATACTCCTTGTATACTTGGGTGACCCTATTTTTTGATATAAATAAGAATTGCATTACTTGTAAAAAGAAAAAAAGTATGGTTCGATTAGTTTGACTAATAAACTCCAAACCTAATAAAAAAATTAATTTGGACTCAAAGAAAATAAAGCCTATGATACTTGTGATCTTCTAGAAATTCTAGACTCAACCAAACTACCAAAATACTCATAATAATTGGGGATTACAAAAATTATAGTTTTGCCCTTGACTATGAAATTGACCCTAATTTGTTAAATAAAAATAAAAATAAATTTTTTTTTAACCTTAGGACACATAATTAGATCTTTAAAACCATACAGCTTTCACTTCAATTGAACTTCACCCGTGGCCCCATAAAATAAATCTTGAATTGAAAAATTTGTGTAGTAATAAATCAATCTTCAATGTCTGAATCAGTTTATGCTCTATGGTCGAAAGTTTAAAACAGCAGTACAATCCAAGAAAGAATCATAGTGGATTCTGCATAGAGCATGAAGATTGGAACAGAATAAAGGCAGAACTGCACCCCAAATCGATCTCACAACAACCAAACCTCTCTCTACTCCCCACCAGAACGTCCACCAAATGTCCTAGGAATCATCAACCAGTGTGTCCCCTTATAATGATAACACTAGCAGCTACAGCACGCTTGCCACTGCATAATGTAATAGTGATATGTAATTATTCATTGTCATGTCCTAGTGAATCCTAATTTGTCATGTTGGAATATATTGTTTTTTGATTGTGTCCAATTTTTGTGTTAATGCTACATTTTTTATTTTTTATAGATAATCAGATAAATATTGTTGATGAAAATAATAAGGAAAAATACAAGTTGTTTATGATGATGAACAATAGGAAAAGGATAAAACAAACAACAAAAAAGAGGGAAATCAGGAAACTAATCTAAGAGAAAACATTAACTCAGAGAGAGGAACAATCAATAAAACCCCAAAAGCGAGACCACTCAAAAAGATTGTGCTGGTAGAAAACCTTAACTCTTCCACTGTCTTCTCAGTGTCCTCAAAGGAACGATGATTTCGTTCCAACCAAGCAATCCACATCAAACACATCAAACAACCTGGAATCAAATTCCAAATCTTCGATGTTTGATTGCCAAGCCATCGATGCTAGTAAAATAACAATCCCGCCACCAAGCTTGGCATGACCCAATGAATATCAAAAGCCTGAAGCATAAAAGTCCATAAGGTATGTGTAATAGTTCAATGAAGGAGGCGTTCCACCGACTCCCTATCATATCGACACATACAACACTGATTTCCCAAAGAGTGACCCCTAAGCATGAGATTATCCAAAGTAAGAATCCAACCATGAGTAGCTGTCCACAAAAAGAAAGCCACTCACTTAGGAACCTTTGGTTTCCAAACACCCTTCCAAGGAAACAGAGAATTCTGGGCATCCTGAATCACATGGTAGAGAGACCAGGTGTCAAACTTACCATCTCCCTTGAGAAGCCAACAAAGAGCATCACTTCTTGCATCTTGAGAAATATGAGATTGGATAAACTCAAGGAGAGAATAAGATGTGACTAGCTCCCAGTCTTGAAATTCTCTATAAAACCTTAAATCCTAAACTCTAACAATACCCCACTCCATAAGCCACAAAACCTTAGAAATACAAGCATCCTTATTAGCTGAACACACATAGAGCTCAGGATAGGGAAATTTAAGGGTATTATCACCAATTCACCTATCATGCTAGAAATGGATACGAGTACCTTCACCCACTACAAAAAACAAATGCTTAGAAAAACTCTCCCACCCTTCATGAATACTTCGCCAAAGACCACATCCATGAGCCCTCCTGCATACTTTAGTACTCCACCCCCCTTGACCCTCACCATATTTTGTGGAAATAACTCTCTGCCAAAGATGGGTAACTTCATGACCATACCTCCACAACCATTTCCCTAATAAAGCTTGATTAAAAGACACCACACTTCTTATCCTCAAACCACCCAATTCAATGGATAAACACACCTTTTCCCAAGCCACCAATGGGTATTTGAACACCCCTCTGAAGACCGCTAAAGAAAATTCCTCTGAATACTTTACAATCTAGCGGCCATAGCTTTAGGGATAGTAAAAAGAGATCAAAAAAACACGTTGGGAGACTTGAGAGAGTACTCTTCAGTGACAGGAGCCTACCATCCTTAGATAAAGAGAGATGCTTCCACCCTGATAATTTCTTCTCCAAAATAAGATTCTAAATAGAAGATGTCTTAAACGAATTTGCCAACAACATCTCCAAATATTTCATAGGCAAACTACCCACTCTACCATGAAGAATATTAGCTAGGACATCTAGATTATTCACCTCACCAACAAGGCCAATCTCACTTTTTCCAACATTAACCGTCAACCCCATAAAAGCTAGAAAACAAGACAAAGCCAACCTTATGGCAAGCAGTTGTTCCCTAGAAGCATCATAAAATAAGATAGTGTCATCAGCAAACAACAAATGGGAAATATGCACACCAATAGAATTCACTGCTTCCACATGAAAAATTTGAATAAGATTACTCCTCTGTCTTCCTCAAAATTCTACTCAAAACCTCCATTATCAGAAGAAACAAAAGAGGGGCTGCCTTGTCTCAAACCACGAAAGCTTCCAAAACAACCTTCAGGGGATCTATTTACTAGGATTGAAAAATGGACAGAAGTGATGCAAGCCTTAATCCACCTCCTCCATTTTACCCCAAAACCCATTCGACCCAACAGATAAAACAAGGCATCTCAATTCACATGGTCATATGCTTTTTCAATGTCAAGCTTGCAAACCATATCCTGTAATCGGCTCTTCAACTTACTATCCAGGCATTCATTTGCAATGAGCAATGAATCCAGAATTTGCCTTCTGCCAACAAAGGAATTTTGAGACTTAGAGATGAGATTATTCAACACCGCCCTCAATCTGTTAGCCAGCACCTTGGACAATAGCTTGTATACACTACCCACCAAACTAAAAGGGAGAAAACATATAATATTAATGGCATTACACTTCTTAAGAATTAAAGTGAGAAAAGAAGCAATCATAGACCGTTCAAACACAGTGTTGATGAGTGTTCAAAAAAATCCATGACATCCTTTTCCACAGCACTCCAACATATGTGAAAAAAAGCCATGGTAAAACCATCAGGACAAGGGGCTTTATGACCCTCCATCTCCCTCAGGACCTAGATGACTTCCTCCTTTGTGAACTCCCTCTCTTAAGGACAACCTATCATCCTCCTTAATACATGCAAATACTAACCCATCCATAGCAAGGCATCTCACCTTAGTTTCCTCATACAACCCTTGATAGAAATGAACTAAGAATGCACATCAGACTCATTCTCATAAAGATCACCGTCCACCTTGATCCTCTTAATTTGGTTAGCATTTCTATGGGGGTTTGGTAACCTATGAAAGAAACGAGTATTATTGTTTCCCTCCTTCACATACAAGGCACGAGACTTTTGTCTCCAGAAAATCTCCTCCAGAGAAGCCAACTGTTCTATGTCTCCTTTGACTTGAATACGACGATTATGATCCTCATTCGATAGACCCAACAGCTCCTCTCTAGCATCTAAACCCATTAATTCAGTCAACAAATTCTTCTTTCTAAAAGCCAAATAACCAAACTCCTCACTGTTCCAATTTTTTAAATCAGCATTTAGAGCCTTTAATTAGTTAGTTAGTTAGACAGTTTCTTAAGCATTAGCCAATAGGTTTTAGACACTTCTCAACCATCTAGAGGTTGCCAATGCCAAACAACTAGTATAAGTAGGAGAATGTAAGCTGTTTGTAAATCAGTTTTGGTAATTTAATGAATCATTAGCCTTTGTGTGCTATTTGGAAATTTGTGTTCTTGCTAAGGTACTTATCCACCTATCAATGTGTTCTAAGCAACTCAGTCCTTTCATTGTTTCTAAACCATACACAAACAAAAGCCACTTGGCTGGTTTAATATTTTGTTAGTCTCTTTTTGCATTCATTTGAATGCAAATAAATAATAGTGAGATTGAATATCAAAAAGTTTGGGACTCAAGCTTACCTTGTTTTGTATATCACATCTTGTGTATCTCTGTTTCCAAATAGACCAGTGCAGTAGAAGAGTTCACAATGAACACCCTTATAGGAACAAACTTTTTAGCTCCATTTATCAACTAATTTTTGTGCAGACTGGATATTATCCATGACATCCCATATTTTTCCATGAATCTTTTATGGTTGAGTAGCAAGATATGAAGGTTTAGGCTTGAGTGAGAATAATGAGGAAGAGAAGAATAGAGAGAGATAAAAGAAGGAAAAGGTTGAGGGCATATATTTAGCATATATTTTTATTAGGGTTAATAACATGATTAAAAAAATGCCCTTATTAACATGCTAATTAAAAAAATAACTAGAAATAACTTTTTTCAATTGTCGTTCATGATAGGTCAGTTTGCAATACATTTGAACAGTCCCAAAAAGTCTGTTGAGGATCCATAGCTGGCCCTATAGTTTTGGGACTAAGGCTTTATTTTTGATAGGGTAGTTTGCAATATATGCTACACAGATTCCATAGTAACCTTCCATAGATTATACCTTTAAGGGGTTTCCCACTTTACTTAAGTTGTAAATACCCATCCACCATCAACCATATAAAGAAATCCCACTGTTGCAACATGGGGGATTTCCAATTAGCCAGAATAATCTTTGTACCACCAAGACAAGAAAGAAATAATAAATTTAAATGCACCCAAATTATCCCTAAACCAATATATGATCACTACTTGAAGGTTCAAGTCTGAATCCAAAGAGTTTGCTAACAAAAACCAGCCGCCAAATTCTTGAGATCTCTTCCAAAGTGGATCGCAGCACATCGTACTCTAATAAATTAGGTAGCAGCAATCATAGAACACGGTATTTTGTTTATAGTTGCCACAAGCACATGATATATCATTGTAACA
>NW_027070221.1:0-80491 GCF_002906115.3 Quercus suber
TACTATACCTGGTGGCCATCTCTGCTAACCAAAAAAGGTGAATAAGCAATCATACATAGTAGTGGCGAGGCCAACAAGGACAAGTTGATTATGAGAATTGCAAAGACAAACTTACTTTTCTCTTCACGGTGAATTTTTTCTAACATGTATTTCAAAGGTTCAGGTCCTAAATAGCAGTCAAACAAGTGACAAGGGTCAACTAAGTCGTCAAAATCTTCAATCTCCTTAGTGAAAGCAAAAGCTGAACGAGCTCGTTCACAGTACCGGCTTTCCAACTTAGGACAATCAGAAACTACAAAGATCGGAAGAAAAATAGGGTTATACAAACAAAAGTTTAAAAAAAAATTATTATAAAATTATTATTGAAAAAAAAAAAAAGAAGAAGAAGAAGAGTTAAGAAGAACGATAAAAAGTATGCACCAAGCGCAGGGACTTCCCATTTCCACAGTAATCTCGGGACTTCCCCCCAGAAGTTGTCAAACACGGTTTCCCAACCCGTTCCAGAAATGAAAAAGTATTGTGATTTGTAGTCACGAAAAGACGAGGGAAAGCCAAAAACGACCCTAGATTTTCTATCCTAGGGTAAAAGCTCAAAATACCCATAATGGGTAGAGGTTTTCAAGCGGTATAAATGCAAAAACTCATTTAACGTTATCACATCTCCATCATAAGCGGATACCCAGATGGACATACAACTTATAATCGTCCTCTAGGTGTTAAGGACGAGTTGACTAGGGGCAATTTGGAAATTATGTAGAAGTTGCATAATAAACGGATGAACAAGGAAGCAAAGACTACATAGGAAGCCGCCTCGTAGAAGCATACTTTTCCATGGGCAAAAGTAACAAGCGTTTTCACTAGGATAGGGCAATCTAATGGAGGTACCCTTGGGAAACTAAATTCTTTTCCTAAACCCATTCAAATGCTTCTCTTTCAAAGAATAGATTTTAGAAAGGGCATGCAAAAGAGGCGAGGAAGAAGACGATGGCAGTTTTGACGCAGCGGCGTCAACCACCTTGCACAAGGACTCAACATTTTAGGACAACCCTATCTCTAACTCACTCGACCTAACGTTATCTTCCCTATACTCTACAGTGGTCATCCCCAAATGGTGTTTTATCAAGGAATGGCGGATCAAAGGATAAAGGGAGAGTAAAACGGGCCTGAGTGCAGTAAAACATGACACAAACAAACCTACCTAAGGATGCCAACTAGAAGAATACTCGAGAAAAACCCTTAATCTAGCAAAGAAAAATGAAATTGAGGGGCACTCTTGACTAAAGAAATCAAAACCAACCATCAAAACATAGAGAAAGGAGACCTTACCAGGAAAATTTGAAGTATGGAAACTCCTTAGTACTGGAATTAAAGAGCGCCAAAATCTAGGCAATTTCGCATACACCACGAATAAAGGAGAAACATGTGTCTCTTGCCTAGGGAAGTATTTGTTTCGCATACAAGATGGAAGAGAAATATCGGGAAATGAAAAGATATGAACAATCACAACTAGTCACATTCCTATGCTCGTCCAAAACCTTGTCGATAAAGGAATGGGGGGGCAACTGACGAGTATCGATAAAACGGTCGTCTGATTTAAGGACAACCATAAACCGCCTCTAAGTCGGGATAATTACTATGAGCAAATAATGAAAGGCCGTCCATATGAATAGACGAGCCTAAGCATATTAAAGTCAGAAGTTAACTCCATCAAGCTAACTGACAACAAGTAAATGCACCGAAATGGTTATAGAAGCTTTGATGAGCCAATGATCATGCATTATACATTAAAGAGAATCTTCATTGCCATTAAATGCTATAATTCATTCAGGTGGAAATGCCTAGAAGAGCATTAACGTGCATAAATGATTAACCAAGAAGCAAACTATAAAAGGCTAGGCAACCCAAGTAAGTTTTCTTCATAAAAAAACACAATATACTGCAACTATCCTATCAATTCAGAGCAATAATTTGACTTAGGCATCGGAGTGTCCATAGTTGGCACCACGCCGTTGATCCTTCTTTTTATTTTTTGTCTTTTCAACAGGCATCGCGAGTTGTCCATCAATAACAACGAGGAGCATACTGATGAGGTCATATTTGAGCTTCATCAAGTACCTTATAATTTCTCACTTTTATGGGTCTTTGAATGATCACGTTAAGACAAAAACGAAAAATAAAATGTGAAAACAGTAGCTTAGATCGAGTGTGTTGGTCACACGTCAAAAATCACCTTAGATATATCTTTTACCAAACCTTATCTTCAAACTTCATCTCTAGACATAGACGACAAGATAAAATGCTTAGCAAAATCGAGCTTGCTGCTAGGACCAATTCCAAAGCATGCAATTAGATTCTCTCCATTAAATTCCCACAGCAGCTTGTTTGTTAAGGAAAGGTCATGGCTACTATAAAAGGGCAACATTTAGGTTGCGTCTAGATGGATGATAAGATTTTGATTTTGATTTTTAAATTAATGGATTTGAAATGGCTTGATTCTAAATTTATTTGTTTTAAAATTCCATGCTTGGATTTATTTTATATGTTGAAGGATTTGAAATTTAGATTTTTAAATCTCTTGTTGGGATATATACTTGGATTTGGATCAACAGAATGTTTTTGTTTTTATTTTAACCTTTTGCATTTGACCTAATTGAACAAGTTAGAGTCATGGATTCAACTACCAAAGGGCCACCTCTATGCTATAGGCAAAAGAGTAGGTCGCCCAAGGCCACAAATAAAAAATAGCTTTGAAATTTTAACCAATAAAGTTTTTTTTTTTTTTTTTTTGCTATAATAGTATTAATTTAACTCAAATACTAGCCAATAAATAAAATAATATTTTTTATCAAATGAAAAACAAGAAAATAAAAGAGAGAAATTCTACAGCCACAAAATTTTTCACTACAAATCTTAAGTGTTGGGTTGTTATTGGTTGTTATTGGTTAGACAAAAAATTAATTTCAATTATGAGTTCAAATTAAAACTTGTAATAACTTAACACCTAGAATTTATTGTGAAAATGCTATAGATATAACACTTATCCCAAAAAAAAAAGTGCAATACACAAAAAATTTCAAAATATTTTTTACAACAGTTGAGTTGACAAACTTTTACTAGTTCTCATTTTAGTTCATTACTAATATCACATTTTTACTTACCATTATCAAGCTGCCACATCAACTAGTGTGAAAAGTTTATCAAATTTTTTATGTCTTGAAGCTTTCTTTAAAAAAAAAAAAAAATCTATGTGGTTAATTAGTAATTTTTCATCTAAAATAAGATAATAAAACTTAAATAATATTTAATATTTAAAAAAAATTATATTTAAATATATAAAGTGACTCAATTTAGTTTTCGTCTAATGAGCCGCCTTCTTGACTACCATGATCCAACAAACTTAAACAATTAAAAGATGGGTTATTGGATTGATATCAGGTGCTTTGGTGGACTTTTTATACCACAAATAGACAAGATGGCTGCATATTTTCCAACACATAGCGCACTAAAAAACTCTAATTGGGGGCCCAAAGGGAAACTTCAAGTGCTCATTATATTTTACATTCTATGAGAGAGAGAGAGAGAGAGAGAGAGAGAGCTCTTTTTGGGGAGGGGAACAAAAAAAAATTATTATTGATGCACACATACATAAAATTCTTGAAATGAACACTTGGCAATTCTATAAATTAGCATGACATAAGTTTTGCCCACCAAATATCATGTACTCCAAAGAAAAAACATAAATAAATCATATATAGTAGCTTATACACAACACACACTCTTAAGCAATATAGAACAATAACTCTTCTATTTTTATTAGAGTTGGTAATATGCTTTTATGTTAGAACTTCATTTACTCTTTCTTGTGTGTGTTTGTTTCTCAAAACAATATACATAGTACCTTACACATTATACACAAAGTTAGGTCATGTTTAATGATCCATATGATTCAAATAGGATTAGTCATTATCAATAATATCATAATTAATTGTTTTATAAATGATGGATTCTATGAAGTCTTATTCTAAATATTTAAAGCGAAAAGGGAAATGTCAACTAATTGTAAACAATAACAAATACAAGCATTCTTATTCTTAAATTTGTAACAAAGGCAATTGAGGGCAATGATCTAATTCTGAGGTATTGAGGTTGACAAAGTGATTATGCACCAAATCTTTAATCATTCAAATACAATACAACTAATTCAATGTCTCTAATGTGGATGGCAGTCCCATTATGGTGGTGACCACAGACGACATAACAAAGTCTATAGAGAGAAAATTATATGTCCAAATGAATGCCCAAGGCATTTATAGGCAAGCATATGTTAGAGACAAAGATTGAATAACAGAGACAAGTCATATAGAAGCTGCCACTGTTACAGCAAACTTTCTTGTGTAGATTCCAACTCACAAGTTGACTACTCCTACAAAGGCACACTACAAAAAAACTGGACTATTGCGGTGGGCCAAAAATGCCGCAAAACCCCAAAAAGCCACTACTAAAGGTCCTTTTGGCCTATTGTGGTGATAACAAAAAATGCCGCAATAGACTGACTATTTAGTGGCGCTTTTGGCCTATTGTGGCAGGCAGAAAAATGCTGCCATATAAGGTTACCATTCAGGTCAGTTGACCTTTTAGTGGTGGGATTGACCCATCGCTATATGTGACAACCTTTAGCGGTGAGCAGTAAGCACCACTACAGGGTTTATTAAACAACAGACTCTACGCACCTTTTAGCGGTGGTTACGCCTATGCACTATATGAGACTTTAGCAGCAGGCCAAAAATGCTGTTATAGGCCTCCAATTATTTCATAATTTTAGTCCTTCAGTAGTGGTTTTTGCCGCCACTATAGGTTTTTTTTTTCCCCCCTCCTGGGTTCTAAAACCACATTTCTATTACAAATAACCTGTAACAATTTTAGCTCTACTAAGACAATACCACAAATGTAACTAGATAACACCACAAATGTCTCCAAACTAACATTATATTAACGTAGAAATATATTATCAAATACATAACTTTGTCTATAACCATCATCATAAAATTAACAAAAGAAAGATGTGGTCCTTTGTACACTTGCAAAATATTTTTCAACACTTGGAAAAAATGTGTTTAAAGTTCAAATGTGGTTCTTTGTACAAAAAATGTCCTCAACATAAAATTTATGAACTACCTGGTTGATGGGATGCGGTTGATGATTTTTGGAGGGCTGGGGATTATAGAAGAGCTGGAGATTGTAGGATCGAAGGAACATCCTACATACAAAAGAAAAAAAAAAAGAAAAAAAAAAAAGGCAATAATTAGGTCACAACATTGAAACCAATGCAATCAAAGTGATTACATAAAAAATAAAATAAAAACTAAGACAAAGAACTATACCGGCACAAACAGTACTACAAAAGTATCTAATACAAGTGCCATGACTATGAAATGTGATAGAGCAAGTCCTTCAAATACAAGTGAAAGAACCCAGGCATGTGCAAGTGCAGTGCAGTTCAACCAAGTACTTAATGCCATCAGCAGTTAATTAAAAGTAATTTTAACTTAATTAAAAGTAATTTTATTCCTAATGGAATTAACTGAATCAAAGCTCTTGGTAGGAATTCGGGTTTATGGTTTGACTCCGTAGTCCTTCACAATTCCATAACAACCAAAATTTAAACCATCATCACAAAATAACAAATACACAACAACAAAAAAATCAACATAAGTATGTGTTCAACTTAGAGTTTTTCAGCATAAAATATCAATCCCATCAACCAGTTGCTTTATGCAACCAAAGAACACCATATCCAAAGAAACAAAGCACAGTACTAACATGGCAGTAATGAAAGCCAAAAACACAGATTAAGCACATCTTAAAAAAAAAAAAAAAAAAATACCACTACATGCTCAATATACCAATGGTCAACAAGAAGACCCCAATCTTCTGGTATGCATCCCTTAGGTCCGTTGCTCTTCACCCATACTTTGTTTCTTGGATGCAGTATGTAATAAGCCGTTTTCAGCCTACACTTGTGATCCCTCCAAGCCTTCCCAATTTTTTGTAAGGTAAATGTCTTCAAACCCGCATATGTAATAGGATTAGTAGGGATGGCGTATTTTCGCTACAATCAAATAGTTGAGTTAGCAAATTACAATCAAATAATTGAGTTAAAATTAGAACTGCAACAATCATGCTAAAATGTCATAATTACAAGTATTATAAGTTCTTGGTCTACCTCTACAAGATGCCAACACTCTTCTTTAAGTTCTTCTGGCATGCCAGTGAAAGCCCTTACCCCCTCATCAATCGGCTGATGCATACTATTTACCGGCAAGTCAATTACTTGGTCGTCAGGAAGATCCCAAACATCCAAGTACTTGCTTGGCCTACAAGTGGCATGTACAGGTGGTTGCACATCTGAAATTTAAATTATGCATTACTAGAAAAAATTGGCACAGATTTTAACATAGACACTTATCAAATGTTAAAATTTTAACCGTTATCACTTCCTAAACAACAAAAACAAGCAAAATGTTTACTCTTTTTTTTCCAGTTCAATCAGTTCCTCATAATCACTTTATGGATAAGATAAGACCACAAACAAAGAAAAAAAGTAACCATTTTCTTAATTTATAATGAGTATTTCACACACAATAAGCTAATTCCACTAACTGCAGACAAATACCTATCTAAACAATCAGGAACCAACAAAGATCAAAATAAAAACTAAAAATAAAAGGCACACAAATATAAAGATAAACAATGAAAACCCAATAAAAATAAAAGGCACCCAGATAAGCATTATCAAAATATTTTATAGGTGAAATTGCTTGGAAATGATACAATGATAATTTCACATACAATATAAAGTAGCTGCAAATAAATATCTCTCTAAACAATCAGAACCCAACAAAGATTAAGTAAAAGCAAACCAACCCAGAAAGACCCTCATATTTGCTATATACGGAGGATTTCTCATTAAAGATGGCTAATTTATCTAAATACACACAAATACAAAGATAAACAATGAGAACCCAACAAAAATAAAAAACAAATCGTAAACAAAGGTCTTTTGTTTCTCTATCTTCTTGTTTACTAGTTAGTAGATGGTGGGGCATAATATTAGAAAATTCAACTTAAGAAATTAGCATCAGTTTAAATAAAGTGGAATCGAATTTTCAATTTAAATTCAACTTAAGAATTTTTAAATAAAATTCAACTATCTAGGTGGATTAGAGAGAAGGCATGGATACGTGTGTTGCTTATTAAATTTGCAACTATGATTGATATTATTATTGTTTGAATAACATACTTGAGCATGATTGTATTGATTAGCAATTAAATGATTAACATTACCTAACCATAGAACTTGAGAGTTTCAACATGCATACAGGCATAACAAATAAAACTGTCACGTTTAAAAATTATATAAAAATAGACAACAGCCATCATGAGACATATAGGGCAGGGGCTGAGACATAGAGGCTGCTCCTTTATTTATTTATTTTTTTAATAGAATTTTTAAGCAAACTAATAGAAAATTTGATATCAAGTTGTAAGCACCTACCTTGCGTAGAAGCTTCATGCATTTCTTGGTTCATTTCTTCATCCACATCTTCCGTAAAAGCTCCTTCCACGGTTACGCTCTTGGAACGCGTGTGCAAATTTTATTTTCGCCTTGCCATTTCAACTGTCAAAGTGTAAAATAAAAACAAGCATATAAGCACAACAACAAGTAAAAAACAAGTTGATATGAATGAAATATATTGCTGGACACATTACATAACATAACAAAAAAGAAACAAAAACAAAAACAAAAGCAGAAAAATTTAATATGATTGAAATATAATGCTGCATGTAACTAATTATTATTAACAACAACAATACTTGTAAAAAAAAAAAAAAAAGAGGGAAACAACAACAAAAATAGCCCTCCACTAGTAATTCATTTGACTGTTAGAGTATAAACCTAGAACCGCTAATTCATCTAAAATCTTACTTCTTTGAATCTTCTTTGAATCCAAAATGCATTTCCTCCCTTTTCTGGTAAGCCATCAATGATAAATAGAGTATAAATCCTTAAATCACACAATCCAGCAGATAAAAAAAAAACATAATTGGATACTTGGGCTTCACCAGGGTGGCATTTACACAACTGTCTTATTCTCTTATTTCATTATTTTTTTCCCTTTTCTAGCAGAATCCATGAGACAATTTTAGACCAAAGCTACATTGTATCTAAATACCAATAACTAGCAAGAACTACATTATAAAAACTTTCTGTTTAATTAGTAAGCATATCAACCACACTAAATTAAAACATAGTTTAGCTTTAAAGAAACCCAAATACAATCTTGCATTTGGCAACCAAAAAAAAAAATAAAAATAAAAATAAAAACACACAAACAAACAACAACTGAACAGTTACTATTAAACTCCAAACTTCCAAATCAGCCCAACCAAACCTTAATCCAACAACATTATCTTACATGCCTAAAACCCATATTAAAAAAATACAATAAAGCCCGATTTGTGAAAATTAACCAAGAAGGAACTGGCTTTTATAAAGCAATCTAGAACCTTAAAACTCCAAAACTAAGACACAGAGAAACAAATCAACCCCACAAGATGAGAGTGTAGACAAATTATCTTAAACAGTGCATGCATGCAAAGAAATTTGAACTGGGCTAATTTCCCTCTAATTTTCCTTTCCTTTCTACCATTTTCTCAGCAATCAAACACAAACCAAGACCCAAAAAAAAAAAATCAATTTCAAGCTCTCTAGTTTCCTTTATTTTCCACTACATTGTCAGCAATGAGACACAAATTGAGACAATAATAATGCATTTGGACACATCTAACAACTCAAACCAAAAATAAATAAATAAATCATTAACAATCAAACAAGAGTAGTAAAATACCCTAATCACATTAACAAACCAATGCACATTTGAAAATCATAAACCAACACACAGATAAAAAAAAATTTAAAAAAAAAATCGAAAGAGTGTTCGAGACAACTTACAGAGAGAGCATTTGGTTTTTGGGAGTGAAATGAGGTGGCAGCACAGGGTGGATTGGTTTCCTAGGTGGCAACCACTGAGCGTTTGGTGGTGGTGGTGGGGTTATTGTGAAGGTGGTGGGATTTTGGGTCTGTGATTTAGAGATCAAGAGGGAGAGTGAGAGAAAGAGAGAGAGAGAGAGAGAGAGAGAGAGAGATAGAGAGAGAGAGATAGAGTTTAAAAGATAAATAGTGTTTGAGCTGGGTGTTTGGGTGGGATTTTGGGTCTCTAAGAGCATCTCCAATGGTTGGGCTACTGTTCATTCTTCAAATGTTTTTTTCTATTATAATAATCAGGTGTTGAATAAAAAAATGTTGAAAAATGTGTAGTTGTTAAAAAAAGAATAAATAATAAATGAAGAAATAATATTTAAATGAGATAAAGAATGTGATAGAGAATCTGTTGAAAAGTGTATTTGAAAAAGTTGATAGATAAAAGTAAAAGTCACTGTTCATTCTCTAAACAGTACAAAAATTTGATGAATTTGCTGGAAATGCTCTAAAGAGTTAGAGAGAGATACAGTGAATAGTGTGTTTTGGGTCTCTAAAGAGTTAGAGAGCTAGAGTGAAATGAGATAAGAGAGATACAGGGTTTTTTACAAAGATGAAAAGGTGCAAAAATTGAAAAGCCAAAAAAAAAAAATAGAGGGAAGATTTAGGGAGAGGCGGGGAGTTAGAAGGTTTATAGCGACGGTCTATCAAACCACTATAACTAAGGAAAAACGCCGCAAAAAGGAGTCCCTATTGCGGCGTTTTTCTCTACCGCTGCTATAGCATCTGCACAAAATGATGTATTTATTGCGGTAAGTTTCAGGAGTGCCGCTATATCTACATTACCACTGCTAAAACATATATATGGCGGCGGTTTTATGTCCCGCCACTGTAGGACGCCACAAAAGACTATACCTGTAGTGGCGGTGCCAAAAAATGCCGCAATAGACCCTATGTATAGCAACAGTCCCAAAAAACGCCACAATAGGTGACATATAATGGCATTTTTTGCACCTGCCGCAAAAAAACTGCTACAATAGTACAAATTTCTTGTTGGGGCAACAATAGCTCAACCACCAATCTCTTCAGTCATTGAATCATTTACAAGTTGACTATTTTTATTTGAAGAAGTATGAAATTGTATACATAAAAAATTTATGTCATACAAAGTTAATCTAATTTTTATACGAATTTTGATACCTATTAGCTAAAGCCAATATTCAATCATTAAATATTTTTAAGAATGATAACAAATATCATCATCTCCCAACAATAAGTAACTGAGTTTTGCTAAAACCTTGTCAAAATATTTAAATTTTTGCAATGAATGATGTTATATGCTACAATTGAAACTCTTCATCAAATACTTTCAACCATACACAATGAAGATTTTGTCATTCTTACTTTATTCTTTATTATTTTACATGAGTCTAACTACAATTTTTAGCTTAATTAGTTTTTATGAACACCCATTTTAGGCAAGAAAAAAAAAAACACATGTCAACGAATTTTTCATTAGATAAGTTATAAGTTTTGAAGATTTAAAACTAGAAAATCAATGTCTTCTAGGTAACAATTAAAACACCTTATATTACAATTCTAACTTTCTAAGCATTACTATCATCTAAAACTCAAAATATGTAAAGAAAATTTTTGGGATGTTAAAATTTGGCGAGAGTATTTTAGCCACTACATAATGGAATATTTTAACAACCATAAGCGTTTATTAAGGTTTAATTGAGAGAATAAGAATATGACATATTTGCTATTTTTCAAAATATTAAGGGGGAAATTGCTTGATTTTAAAGTTTAAGGAGGAATTCTGAACTACCTCAAACATAAAGGATGAAGAGTATTTTAATCCTAAGTTGTGTGTGTGTGTGTGTGTGTGTGTGTGATTGTACGCGTGCGTGTAAAACTAGGTGTTTTTACTTAAAATGGTGCCTAAAGAAAAAAAAATACAAAAATTCAATCCAAGAAAACTATACGTGAAATGGTGAATTTTGGCTCAACAAAAGTTGACTAATAAAAAAATTTTCTAGAAATACAAAGAATGACACAACATTTTCATAATACTTTTACAACTTTGTTATATTGTACTTTGACTTGTAAAGAATTGACACCCTTAGTAGTTGTGAAAATATTGTGACGATAACAAGATGTCTTAATCTTTTTTACAAGAGAAATGTTATATTCATAACATTTTCATTACAAATTATAAGTAGTAGGTTATTATAGGTTGTTATTGATGGGCCAAAAAGTAATTTCATTGATAAGTTTAAATTAGAATAACAATTTACTACTTAAAATTTGTTATAAAAATGTTGTGAATGTAGCACTTTTTTTTTTCTTTACAATACCTTTATTTTTAATTGTGGTTGGTTCTAGTATGAAATTTTATTATTTTATGGAAATTTACACCTTAACAATTGTGAAAATATTGTGGCAATTTCTTACGTTAATATTTTTTTATTATTATATAAGCAAGTTCAACGGAGGCAAGCGTAACAAATCATAGTATTGTGGAGCAAGTACCGTTAAAAAACAAAAAAAGAATTGAACAAACCAAAGATTTTAACGGTGGTAGTGAAGCACTAACTCATTGGCTCTTTTTATATATACTAGTTAGGGTGGCACATGCAATGCACATACTGCCTCTTGAGTGAGAAAATTAAGATAAAATTTCTATTTGAAGAAGTATAAAACTATATAGATAAAAAAATGTATGACAGACAAAGTTAATCTCATTCGTATAAGAATTTTTATCACACACAAAGTTATGGTAGCTATTTAACATATGAATATCTATTTTACTATAATAGTTTATTAGTACTTATTTGTTAAAGACAATATCCACTCACTAAAAACTTCTAAGAATGTTTATGAATATTATTATTTTCCAACAATAAGCAACTAATTGTTGCTAAAATATGTCACAAAATTTAAATTTTCGTAATGAATGATGTCATATGCTACAATTGAAGGTCTTCATCAAATATCTTCAACCATACACAATGAAAATTTTGTTGTTCATACTTTCTTCTTTATCATTTTACATGAGTCTAGGAGAAATTTTTAGTTTACTTAGTTTTTAATGACACCCATTTCAGGTAAGAAAATATATATATGTTAGAGACAAAGATTGAATAACAGAGGCAAGTCATATAGAAGCTGCCACTATTACAGCAAACTTTCTTGTGTAGATTCCAACTCACAGTTGACTACTCCTACAAAGGCACACTACAAAAACTGGACTATTGCGGCGGGCCAAAAACGCCGCAAAACCCAAAAAGCCACTGCTAAAGGTCTTTTTGGCCTATTGTGGCGATAACAAAAAATGCCGCAATAGACTAACTATTTAGTGGCGCTTTTGGCCTATTGTGGCAGGCAGAAACGCTGCCATATGAGATTACCATTCAGGTCAATTGACCTTTTAGTGGCGGGATAGACCCGTCGCTATATGTGACAACCTTTAGCGGTGAGTAGTAAGCACCGCTACAAGGTTTATTAAACAATAGACTCTACGCACCTTTAGCGGCGGTTACGCCCGTGCACTATATGAGACTTTAGCGGCATGCCAAAAAACGCTGTTATAGCCTCCAATTATTTCATAATTTTAGTCCTTCAGTAGTGGTTTTTGCGTGCTTGCTGATGAGGGACCCAATTTGAATTGAGTGTTGGGTTTCAGCCCAATAAGCCAAACAATAAATTTATAGAGAGTGGGTTGACAGGCTTAGGTGCTGGCCGTCGATCACCATGCACAAACTTTTTAAATAAAAAAGGCTAAGTGTCTTACAAATAGGGGAATGCTCTCCTGCTGTGGCCGAGGCCTCCAGGTTCTCTTTCTTTTTTTCCCCCCCACCCTTCTTGCTTACTCTCTTCTTTTATAGTTTTCTTACTCTTCTCTATCTCTGCTTCCATCTGTTGATCGTCTATTCGCTTTTCTTCTGGTTGTCCGTCCATCAGAGGTCTTATCGGCACTCAAGTGGCTCACTCTAACCAACGTTATCCTGCCAAGGGTTACCTCCCCATTAATGCGGCCAGGGGGTTGGTTGAGTGCATTCAATGCGATAGTGACAGCTTTACTTTGGGGTTAACCTCTCCCCAAAATCACCTTTGTCAGGCCGAGGACAAGGTATCCTCGGCGTGGATCCAGGAGAATAGGCTCCCCCCCCCTTCTCCTCAGAAATAGCTTGCGCTCCTTGGCATGGGCCTTGGGCCTGCTATATGATGGGCCGAGGCTATCAGGCCCACGGACCCCACAGCTGCCATTATAGGTTTTTTTTTCCCCCCTCCTGGGTTCTAAAAACACATTTCTATTACAAATAACCTGTAACAATTTTAGCTCTACTAAGACAATACCACAAATGTAACTAGATAACACCACAAATGTCTCCAAACTAACATTATATTAACATAGAAATATATTATCAAATACATAACTTTGTCTATAACCATCATCATAAAATTAACAAAAGAAAGATGTGGTCCTTTGTACACTTGCAAAATATTTTTCAACACTTGGAAAAAATGTGTTTAGAGTTCAAATGTGGTTCTTTGTACAAAAAATGTCCTCAACATAAAATTTATGAACTGCTTGGTTGATGGGATGGTTGATGATTTTTGGAGAGCTGGGATTGTAGGATCGAAGGAACGTCCTACATACCAAAAAAAAAAAAAAAAGGCAATAATTAGGTCACAACATTGAAACCAATGCAATCAAAGTGATTACATAAAAAATAAAATAAAAACTAGACAAAGAACTATACCTGCACAAACAATACTACAAAAGTATCTAATACAAGTGCCATGACTATGAAATGTGATAAAGCAAGTCCTTCAAATACAAGTGAAAGAACCCAGACATGTGCAAGTGCAGTGCAATTCACCAAGTACTTAATGCCATAGCAATTAATTAAAAGTAATTTTAACTTAATTAACAGTAATTTTATTCCTAATGGAATTAGTTGAATCAAAGCTCTTGGTAGGAATTCGGTTTATGGTTTGACTCCGTAGTCCTTCACAATTCCATAACAACCAAAATTTAAACCATCATCACAAAATAACAAATACACAGCAACAAAAAAAAATCAACGTAAGTATGTGTTCAACTTAGAGTTTTTCAGCATAAAATATCAATCCCATCAACCAGTTGCTTTATGCAACCAAAGAACACCATATCCAAAGAAACAAAGCACAGTACTAACATGGCAGTAATGAAAGCCAAAAACACAGATTAAGCACATCTTAAAAAAAAAAAAAATACCACTACATCCTCAATATACCAATGGTCAACAAGAATACCCCAATCTTCTGGTATGCATCCCTTAGGTCCGTTGCTCTTCACCTGTACTTTGTTTCTTGGATGCGGTATGTAATGAGCCATTTTCAGCCTACACTTGTGATCCCTCCAAGCCTTCCCAATTTTTTGTAAGGTAAATGTCTTCAAACCCGCATATGCAATAGGATTAGTAGGGATGGTGTATTTTCGCTACAATCAAATAGTTGAGTTAGCAAATTACAATCAAATAATTGAGTTAGAATTAGAACTGCAACAATCATGCTAAAATGTCATAATTACAAGTATTATAAGTTCGTGGTTTACCTCTACAAGATGCCAACACTCTTCTTAAGTTCTTCGCATGTCCTCCAACTCAGATATCTAATCGAGCACATGTGGGGTTTCGCGCAATCGTCCTCAAGAAACCAGTGAAAGCCCTCGCCCCTCATCAATCGGTTGATGCATACTATTTACCGGCAAGTCAATTACTTGGTCGTCAGGAAGATCCCAAACATCCAAGTACTTGCTTGGCCTGCAAGTGGCATGTACAGGTGGCTGCACATCTGAAATTTAAATTATGCATTAGAAAAAATTGGCACAGATTTTAACATAGACACTCATCAAATGTTAAAATTTTAACCATTATCACTTCCTAAACAACAAAAACAAGCAAAATGTTTACTCTCTTTTTTCCAGTTCAATCAGTTCCTCATAATCACTTTATGGATAAGATAAGACCACAAACAAAGAAAAAGTAACCATTTTCTTAATTTATAATGAGTATTTCACACACAATAAGCTAATTCCACTAACTGCAGACAAATACCTATCTAAACAATCAGGAACCAACAAAGATCAAAATAAAAACTAAAAATAAAGGCACACAAATATAAAGATAAACAATGAAAACCCAATAAAAATAAAAGGCACCCAAATAAGCATTATCAAAATATTTTATGGTTAAATTGCTTGGAAATGATACAATGATAATTTCACATACAATATAAACTAGCTGCAAATAAATATCTCTCTAAACAATCAGAACCCAACAAAGATTAAGTAAAAGCAAACCAACCCAGAAAGACCCTCATATTTGCTATATACGGAGGATTTCTCATTAAAGATGGCTAATTTATCTAAATACACACAAATACAAAGATAAACAATGAGAACCCAACAAAAATAAAAAACAAATCGTAAACAAAGGTCTTTTTTTCTCTATCTTCGTGTTTACTAGTTAGTAGATGGTGGGGCATAATATTAGAAAATTCAACTTAAGAAATTAGCATCAGTTTAAATAAAGTGGAATCGAATTTTCAATTTAAATTCAACTTAAGAATTTTTAAATAAAATTCAACTATCTAGGTGGATTAGAGAGAAGGCATGGATACGTGTGTTGCTTATTAAATTTGCAACTATGATTGATATTATTATTGTTTGAATAACATACTTGAGCATGATTGTATTGATTAGCAATTAAATGATTAACATGAACCTAACCATAGAACTTGAGAGTTTCAACATGCATACAGGCATAACAAATAAAACTGTCACGTTTAAAAAAATATATAAAAATAGACAACAGCCATCATAAGACATATAGGGCAGGGGCTGAGACATAGAGGCTGCTCCTTTATTTATTTTTATTTTTTAATAGAATTTTTAAGCAAACTAATAGAAAATTTGATATCAAGTTGTAAGCCCTACCTCGCGATGAAGCTTCATGCATTTCTTGGTTCATTTCTTCATCCACATATTCCATAAAAGCTCCTTCCACGGTTACGCTCTTGGAACGCGTGTGCAAATTTGATTTTCGCCTTGCCATTTCAACTGTCAAAGTGTAAAATAAAAACAAGCATATAAGCACAACAACAAGTAAAAAACAAGTTGATATGAATGAAATATAATGCTGGACACATTACATAACATAACAAAAAGAAACAAAAACAAAAACAAAAGCAGAAAAATGTAATATGATTGAAATATAATGCTGCATGTAACTAATTATTATTAACAACAACAATACTTGTAAAAAAAGAAAAAAGAAAAGAGGGAAACAACAACAAAAATAGCCCTCCACTAGTAATTCATTTGACTGTTAGGGTATAAACCTAGAACCGCTAATTCATCTAAAATCTTACTTCTTTGAATCTTCTTTGAATCCAAAATGCATTTCCTCCCTTTTCTGGTAAGCCATCAATGATAAATAGAGTATAAATCCTTAAATCACACAATCCAGCAGATAAAAAAAAAAACATAATTGGATACTTAGGCTTCACCAGGGTGGTATTTACACAACTGTCTTATTCTCTTATTTCATTATTTTTTTCCCTTTTCTAGGAGAATCCATGAGACAATTTAGACCAAAGGTACATTGTATCTAAATACCAATAACTAGCAAGAACTACATTATAAAAACTTTCTATTTAATTAGTAAGCATATCAACCACACTAAATTAAAACATAGTTCAGCTTTAAAGAAACCCAAATACAATCTTGCATTTGGCAACCAAAAAAAAAAAAAATAAAAATAAAAATAAAATAAAAACACACAAACAAACAACAACTGAACAGTTACTATTAAACTCCAAACTTCCAAATCAGCCCAACCAAACCTTAATCCAACAACATTATCTTACATGCCTAAAACCCATATTAAAAAAATACAATAAAGCCCGATTTGTGAAAATTAACCAAGAAGGAACTGGCTTTTATAAAGCAATCTAGAACCTTAAAACTCCAAAACTAAGACACAGAGAAACAAATCAACCCCACAAGATGAGAGTGTAGACAAATTATCTTAAACAGTGCATGCATGCAAAGAAATTTGAACTGGGCTAATTTCCCTCTAATTTTCCTTTCCTTTCTACCATTTTCTCAGCAATCAAACACAAACCAAGACCCAAAAAAAAAAATCAATTTCAAGCTCTCTAGTTTCCTTTATTTTCCACTACATTGTCAGCAATGAGACACAAATTGAGACAATAATAATGCATTTGGACACATCTAACAACTCAAACCAAAAATAAATAAATAAATCATTAACAATCAAACAAGAGTAGTAAAATACCCTAATCACATTAACAAACCAATGCACATTTGAAAATCATAAACCAACACACAGATAAAAAAAAATTTAAAAAAAAAACGAAAGAGTGTTCGAGACAACTTACAGAGAGAGCATTTGGTTTTTGGGAGTGAAATGAGGTGGCAGCACAGGGTGGATTGGTTTCCTAGGTGGCAACCACTGAGCGTTTGGTGGTGGTGGTGGGGTTATTGTGAAGGGGTGGGTGGTGGATTTAGAGATCGATGATAGAGAGAGAGAGAGAGAGAGAGAGAGAGAGAGAGAGAGAGAGAGAGAGTTTAAAAGATAAATAGTGTTTGAGCTGGGTGTTTGGGTGGGATTTTGGGTCTCTAAGAGCATCTCCAATGGTTGGGCTACTGTTCATTCTTCAAATGTTTTTTTCTATTATAATAATCAGGTGTGGAATAAAAAAATGTTGAAAAATGTGTAGTTGTTAAAAAAAGAATAAATAATAAATGAAGAAATAATATTTAAATGAGATAAGAATGTGATAGAGAATCTGTTGAAAAGTGTATTTGAAAAGTTGATAGATAAAAGTAAAAGTCACTGTTCATTCTCTAAACAGTACAAAAATTTGATGAATTTGCTGGAATGCTCTAAAGAGTTAGAGAGAGATACAGTGAATAGTGTGTTTTGGGTCTCTAAAGAGTTAGAGAGCTAGAGTGAAATGAGAAAGAGAGATACAGGTTTTTTACAAAATGAAAAGGTGCAAAAATTGAAAAGCCAAAAAAAAAAAAAAAAAAAAAAAGCAATATAGCACAAATTTTCTATTTTTAATAGAGTTTGTAGTATGCTTTTAATGTTAGATATATATAGTACCTTACACATTATACACAAAGTTAGGACATATTTAATGATCCATATGATTCAAATGGGATCAGTCATTATCAATAATATCATAATAATTAATGGTTTTATTATATATAAATTATGGATTCTATGAACTTTCATTCTAAATATCAACCGCGAAAAAGGAAATGTCAACTACTTGTGAACAATAACAGATACAAGCATTCTTATTCTTAAATCTGTAGCAAAAGGCAATTGACGGCAGTGTTCTAATTCTGAGGTATAGAGGTTGACAAAGTGATTCAGCACCAAATCATTCATCATTCAAGTACAATATAACCAATTCAATGTCTCTAAAGTGGATGATGGCAGTCCCGGTCATGGTGGTGATCATAGACTACGTAACAGAGTCTATAGAGAGAATATTGTATATGTCCAAATGAATGTCCAAGGTATTTATAAGAAAGCATATACCTTTTAGGAATAAACATTAGAAAATGCTAACGAGTGCTCTTAGGGCACTGATTAATAATATATTTAAAAAAAATTATGAGAAATAAAAAAAATTAATTAATATTTTGATAATTTTTTTCATTTCTCATAAAAGTAATATTAAAATTTTCTTTAAATAAATTATTAACTAATACCCTAAAGGCTCAAAGACATATATTAACTAGACCCAATTATCTATTATTCTGTGCTGGCTATGAAGAGCTAAAATTCTTCCACGCACCAAATGTCTTGTAATTGACTAATTGGTTTGACAAATTTCTTCCTACTGTAGCCAGAAATTGACGTGGTACATTCAGAGAATCTTTTGGGCCCCATTAAGGCGGGCCAGTATCTCCTTTTCCAGTAAAAAAAAATGTAACCTAAAGCCTTCTTGATTGGATTTTATAAAATGAATGAATAGTCGCCAGACAGGCCGTCATTTGGAAAGCACTATCAGGAGTTTCTAAATTCTAACTACTTGTAGAAGAATCACATGGTTTCTATATATTTTGCTATATATTCTTACCACGACTTTTGCTATATATTTTTATCACAGTTATTTTATGTGATAAATTATAATTGATTGATTGTCCTTTTCACATTGATCTATCAATTTTTTTTTCACCTTATAGCCAGTGATAATAGATTTATGACAGTGTTTAACAAAAATTGTGGTACTTGGATTTTTGGGGTTTTTATGGATAGAAGGGGCAATGGAAATTCAAGGAAATCGTTAAACACTAAACAGGTGTTTATAAGCTCATTTATATTCTACATATATGCTCTTTTCCAAATTTCAATGTGTTTAATATATATATGGTTGTTGGCAACTGGCAAGTTGATTTGAAGGCAATATGAGTTTATTGTCATCATCATATCACAATTCACCTATGACCTATTCAACAATTAATGCCAAGAGCACAGTGTGCCTTTATTTGTACAAGGTAGTAGTTGGATAAACATCTTTGACCACGGAATGAGTGTGTGAAAGTAATAATGCAAGATTAACAACGGATTGAGTATTGATGCATCTCTTAGCAATAGCCAGCCATTACAGTGGTGGAAAAAGAAAAACTAGGGGGTTGTTTGGTTGGTGGGTTTAAACAACAGTTTTTAGTGTTTAAACAATATTACACGTATTTTCACACTTTTTCACCCGTAAGTATTTTTAAAAAATACAAATAACGTTATTAGAACAACATTACCAAACGGTCTCTAGAAGTCTAGAACAACAAAATCAAGATGCCAACTTCGATTCTCAAAAAGAAAAACTAAGATTGAGTTTGGGAATTTAGATTTAGATTTTGGATTTGAATTTTAATTTAATAGATTTGAAACGCCTTAATTTTAAATCTATTGATTTTATAAGTTATTTCAAATCCAAACTTTTTAAAGGTTTAGAACCCTTGGTGGATTTAAACTTTCCAAATAAGTTATTTGAATTTAAATCACTTAAATCCAAATCTAAATACTCAAATCATGTTATCTAAACTCACCATAAAGCAATTCAATAACATCCAATCTGTTCCCACCTAGTCCAAAACATGTCAATCCATTTAAATTGAGAGGAGTAGTTGAATTAAGTTAAATTTGCCGAAAATTAGCCTAATTTTCAATCAACTCGCCAAGTAAAACTCCAATAAGTTGAGAAGAGATGGCCAAATCCCAATGCATGGTATACCGAGGGATAAAAGTTAGGCCGGTTGTAATTGAGTGTCATTTTAGACTAGAAATTTGGAAATTTTGAATAGGTCACAGCCACTAGTATCTTGATTTGCAGCCTTGTCTAGCTACCATACGTCTATACCCTGGGGAGGTGTGACTCGACGTCCCCTATTATAAATGGTTTCTTCTGCTCTCTTGTTCTCTCAAATCTCATTAAATTCAAGGCTAAGGAAAAACATTATTGATCAAATACCAGATAGCCAAGGAAAAGAAGCTACTTCTTAATTTTCCAACCCCCTTATACTCTCAACGAGTCCCAAGTCACTACTCACTCACAAGCAGAGAAAAATGAATAGGTCACAGCCAAAACTTCAATGGTTATTTCTCAAGTTATTCTTGGTTTCATTGTTCCTCCATTTCCATACCTCTTATAGTGATGTTGGCAATTAGATTTAGATTTTGAATTTTAATTTTAATTTAATAGATTTGAAACGCCTTAATTTTAAATTTATTGATTTTATAAATTATTTCAAATCTAAACTTTTTAAAGGTTTAAAACCCATGATGGATTTAAACTTTCCAAATAAGTTATTTGAATTTAAATCACTTAAATTCAAATCTAATTGCTCAAATCATGTTATCCAAATGCATCATAAAGCAATTCAATAACATCCAATCTGATCCCACTAGTCCAGAAAGTAATATCCATTTAAATTGAGGAAAGTTGAATTAAGTTAAATTTGTCGAAAATTAATCTAATTTTCAATCAGCTCGTCAAGTACACTCCAATAAGTTGAGAAGAGATGGCCAAATCCCAATGCATGGTATACCGAGGGATAAAAGTTAGGCCGGTTGTAATTGAGTTTCACTTTAGACTAGAAATTTGGAAATTTTGAATAGGTCACAGCCACTAGTATCTTGATTTGCAACCTTGTCTAGCTACCATACGTCTATACCCTGGGGAGGTGTGACTCGACGTTCCCTATTATAAATAGTTCTTCTGCTCTCTTGTTCTCTCAAATCTCATGAACTTCAAGGTTAAGGAAAAACATTATTGATCAAGTACCAGATAGCCAAGGAAAAGAAGCTACTTCTTAATTTTCCAACCCCCTTTTTACTCTCAACGAGTCCCAAGTCACTACTCACTCACAAGCAGAGAAAAATGAATAGGTCACAGCCAAAACT
Organism: Quercus suber; assembly: GCF_002906115.3. Taxonomy (NCBI): domain Eukaryota; kingdom Viridiplantae; phylum Streptophyta; class Magnoliopsida; order Fagales; family Fagaceae; genus Quercus; species Quercus suber. Next base: position 21,538 of record NW_027070221.1, read on the forward strand.
TCAATGGTTATTTCTCAAGTTATTCTTGGTTTCATTGTTCCTCCATTTCCATACCTCTTATAGTGATGTTGGCACCGCAGCCCAGTATACTTCCCCATATTTACCCACAGTATGTTATGGAGGCGATGCATCAAACTTTCCATCCGGGAACTTTTTCGCAGCAGCCGGTGATGGAATATGGGACAATGGTGCAGCTTGTGGAAGGCAATACTTTGTGAGGTGCATCAGTGATACAACACCAGATGCTTGTAATCAAAACCAGACAATTCTGATCACGATTGTTGATTACATGGGTCAACCACCTTTTGCCCACTCAACTTATAACACCACCATGGTTTTATCCAACACAGCTTTTAAGACTATTGCAAATTCATCAACTGCTTCTTCCTACATCAATATAGAGTTTGAACGGTAAGGTTTTTTCAATACCCTTTCCTCTTTAAGACAATATATGGCCTTAGCTTGTTGCCTAGAAATTCCTTCAATTATTTTCGTCACTTTTTATGTTGTATAGCTTGTTGTATACTCTGGATATTCTCTTCCCTCTTCCTCCTTAATTATTTGACATTAATTAAGCTAAAAAGTTTTGTAAATTTGAATTTATAATCAGCAGGTTTATATAAATGGGTGTGTGTTGTTGTTGTTGTGTGAACACGCTAGTAATTGGTTGTTTATATACATGGTTACTTCGGTATAGTTAATCAAACACTTGATGTGTTTTGCACTTGCTTTATACTAATATTGATTTTGCTGATGATCAAAGGGTTCATGGTGAAGATGTTGTTCCACTCGGCAGAGGTCCGGTCCCACCCTCTGCCCCTAGCCCCACCACCCAGGATGCCAGTGGCCACCCCTGATCATGACTTCATCAGATGTGTAGTCCAGTTGGTTGATAAAACTTCCTCTTTTAATGCCAGTTTCTCTGAAATTGGAACCTATATATGTGTGTGTATATATGTGTGTGTATATATATATATATTCTAGTTTATATATGTGCATAGTGAAATTGAAACTTGTAAAAAAATAAAACGTTTCGTGTGATGTTCTAGGGGAAAAAACTGTTACAGTAGTATATGTTATTTCTCTGGTCTCTTTACAGTAGTGTATATATATGTTATTTCTGGAAAATTACTGCATTATTTCTCTGGTCTCTTTTAACAGTAACTGACTGTCCATTCGCATGTAAGTGTAACTAACCAGGCCGTCCATGGCTGCCACGTCGCAGTAAGCACTGGCTGCTTGACCATGGGCAGAGCCTTATTGCCAGATTATAGCTGTCTAATGAAGCACACAAAGAAAAACACTTTTCATCTCACACAATAACTATAATGACATCTCGTACGTGCACCAAGCAATTCACAAATACCACATGATAGGTACATCATCGCAAATACTAAGTGGGAACACACACCAATCCGATGCAGCTTAAGAATCCTTGAAAAGATAATTAGGAGTTTAGGTTAGGACCATATCCCTAACACTATACATGTGCCTATATATATATATATATATATTATCCACCTTACTAACCAAAGTGTTGTTCTCCTTACCTACTCAGCCTAATTAAACTCTATAGTTTATAATAATAAACTATAGAGTTTATAATAATAATAATATACTTATTGGCCAACCATTTTTACAATAATTCACATGGTATGAGAGCCTCTACTTTTTTTCCAACACCGTTGGTGCCTCGGCATTACACCATAAAGCAAAAGTTTTCAATCCGTTGAACAAGTTATTGCACTATGCAACATCACATTGAAGGGCTAAGATTAAAAATGCTTTTGATCTTAGTCCTTGCATAAAAAAATAAATAAACCTAATAACTTCTGCCTTCTTATCGCTTTGTTGTTTTAACATTTCTCTCTCATATGTCAAATTATAAGCTATTACACTGGATTTAAATCCCACAAAGGAGTACTGATTTTTGTATTTTTTTATGTTTGTTCAATGGCAAGTGAATACTATTCTCACATTAATAAAAATAAAAAGTATTAAACATATTAAAGCAAGGGTCAGGGTTCAAGTCTTCAAGATGGAATTTTACACACATATATACTTAGATTATACTATAATAAAAATTATATCTTGTATTAAAAAAAAATATTTTAAAAAAAGTCCAACTTTGCTCCCAATTATTCATGGTAAAAGTTGATTGTTAATTATATTTCATTTTTATTATATTTTGGAAATTCGGGCTTGATTCTTTTTAATTATTTATTTTAAATGTTAAGTGTCAAATACAAAACAACCATTAGAACCCATCACTCATATAACCAGGTCTCACTAGAGTAATAATAGAAATGGACACCACCAATATAAAAACAAAATCAATCATAAATGACCAAAATAAAAATTTTAAAAATTAAAGAGTTAAAATGAAACAATCCCAAACTTTAAGGTAAAAAATAAATAAATAAATAAAATCCTAGATTTTCTTTTAAGGTAATATAGATTATTTTTCTTATTTAGTTTATTAAATTCATTTTCTACGAGGTTTTTAAAATCTCCCCTTTTATAAATATAATTATAATTTGGCCAATCTTAAAAATTAATTAATTAACTTTTCACCCAAAAAAAAAAATATATATATATATATATATAAGCCAATTGCTTTTTTGTTTTTTTCCTTTTGAGAAGAAAGGCATCAATTTCATTCAATCAAAGAGGCCAAATCGGCCTGAACAACATAAAGAATGTCTGTTGGTATATTTTCGATAGATTGGAAGAAATAATTACCCTTATAGCAAGAGAATGCGCTATAGCGTTCCGTCCGGGAAAAAAAATATAGTAAGAGTCAATTACACAAAGTTTTGAGCCTGCATTATTTTGATTGGTTATAAATTCATATGGAAGCAATTTTGTACCAATTAAAATTTGTCATCTCCATAAAATTTCGAGAAAAAGTAGTGAAACTTCTACATACGTTTAGCATTACTCAAAACTATAAACATAATTTTGGGAAATAGAATAGATCACTTTTTTTTTTTGTTGGCTCGATACAAGTAATACTCTTCTAAGATAACAGCATTACAGTACAGTTCAAAATACAAACATAAACCCCCAAATTAAAAATAATAATAATAATAATCAAAAATCAAAAAGCCGACTAATGTGACGTCGTGAACTCCTTTTTTTTTAATTTTTGCTGGATAAACCAGCTTGTAGATGGTTGCCCTTTCACATTAAGAAAATAATGTTGTCCTAGCCCATTAAATGGGAAATACTAAGAAAAATTATTTTTTTATCCATCAATAACAACCTACCAATTAAGATTTGTTGTGAAAATGTTATAATCAAACATAATATTTTTTAAAACAAATTCAAAGTTGTGACCAACTTGCAGATAATTGACACATCGACAAAAAATAAAACCTTCTATGAAGGTAGAGTCATTTGAGAGAGGCATAGAGCTCTCAAATGAGTAAGAGAAATGAAGGTAGAGTCATTTGAGAGAGGCATAGAGCTCTCAAATGAGTAAGAGAAATTGTATAAAAGTTATTAGGTTTTTGTAATTTGTTTTGTTAAAATTTGTAATCGATTTATTGTTATTATTTTTGTATAGACTGAATTTATGATTTGTCAAAAGATGTTTTTTTATTGTCTGAATATGCACCTTTTTTTTTAATTATTTTTCTTGTTATTCATTTTCAAATTTTAATGGTTAGCTTGTATATTTTTTAGGGGAGTGGGGCCACGTATATGAATTTTAGAGTCATTTGCTTTTGGTGTTAATATATATTCTATTTTTTTTTTTTTCAAGGGATGTTCTCATTTCTGGGCGTGTGGCTTGACTTAAATCAAGCCAGACTTTGACTTTGCGCGCACATCACTTTTGTTTCTACTTGAATTGGAAGTTGGAACAACACCTTTGTTTTGGCCTACATATAGCTTTGTTTATTATTGGTTTTGGTTTAGTCCTTGCATACCACGTGTTGTTTGTCGGATCTCCAAACAAGTAAGGCTACCCCCCACACACACACAAATCACAATAATTTTTATAATAGTTGAGTTAATACGTTCCCTATTGGTTTTTATTTTAACTCACCGAAATTACTTTTTCTATTTATACCACTAACAATCAATTACATCAATCAAATATGAAATTTTTTTTATTTGTTTTTGTGTACACCATGGATGGGGTTGGCCCATGAGCTTATTATAATATCCAAATTTTTTTTTTTTTTTTAACAAACACATGTACACAAAGGGAGAGAAAAATGAATTCTAATATAAAAGCTATATCAAAACTCTATTTAATGTGCATTTGACATTAGCATAAAAAGTCAATTTTTTATTATTTAATTTATTTTTGCTACTATTTATAGATCTCAGTACACTTTTTGGTATTATTTATAAGTCTCACTGTACTATTTTAGATATTTTTTAATTTTATTTATAATACTTTCAGTAAAAAAATTTCAATTTCGACTAAATAAGTTGTTACTGACAATAAGATAATATGCTACCTTATTTTTTTTTTCAAATTTCAATTTAGTTGTGAAACTTCTAGAGATGATTAAATTAGTCAAGCACTCAAACTTCCAGCACTAATTAGAAAGATTCTCTTAAAAGGACATGCATGTACGTGCAACGTACCCACTCCCCATCACATACGCATCTTTATTTTTTATTTTATTTTATTTTGGTAATTTTAATTTTAATTTTTTTTTTTAAATTTTGTTCAGGGACGGACCCAGGTGCAGGGCAAAGGGGGCCCGGGCCCCCCCCGGGTCCAAAAAAAAAAAAATTTTGTATGTAAAATTTTTAAAAAAAAGGTTTGGGCTCCTTGGTTTTTAGCTTGGGCCCCCCTTGGTTTTTAGTTCAGGCCCCCCCGCCAGCCAGCCCAAGAGTTTTCAAAAGCCCATGAAAACCTTAAAAAAATATATATTGTATAAATCTATTTATAATAATAATAATATAATATATAATAATGTGGTTTATATTAGAATATTAGATTATCTATTTATATCTGATAATAGTAGGAGGACAAATAATTTTTTAATTGTTTGATTTGATCTAATTGCACTTAAATAGTAATTTGCACTTCATTGCTCACACTTTTTTTTAACAAAAATTATTGTATAAATCTTCAAAATTTCATACCTATTAATCAATTTTTTATCCTTAGAAAAGCTCTAAAATGTAAAAAGGTAAGTTCAAACCTATTAACCTAAGTACAAATAATTTAGTACAGTGAAAAAAATGTAGGCACAAGTTTACTTAAAGTTAGTTTGTGAAATAAAGTAATTTAATTTTGGCCATAATTTGGGCCAAATTAACTTGAGTTTTTTGCATTTTGAGCCAATGTAGGCTTAACCTATTAACACAATGTAGCATAACTAACTTGCTCATTCTAAGAAAATTTCTTGGCTCCGCCAGTGACTATATGGATGTGCGTTTGAATTTTTTTTTTTTTCGCTTATCTCCGGCCCCCCTAACTTAAAATCCTGCGTCCGTCCCTGATTTTGTTGTTCCACTTGGGGTTTTTCTTTCTGGAATGGCTGGTCGCTGCTAGGGCCCAGGGCATGCATCAATATTCAATATTTTGTAATCATGCATTCCTATATTTCCTCAATATTTAAAGGGAAAAGTAAGATAGAGACTCGAGAGGCGGCAAGTTTATCTGTACCCTGTAGGTGGTTGCACTTTTCACAATTAAGAAAATAAGGGTTGCCTTGGCGCATTAATAAGTGAAAAATAAGAAGTAAAAGCGAATGGAAAATGATTCGTTTACAACATTTTTATAATAAATTATAAATAGTAATTGATAAGTTGTTATTAATTATAATTATTTAAATTACTTTTTTACTCACTAATGACTTATAATTTGAAATTTGTTGTGAAAATATTATAAACATAATACTTTTCGAAATAAATTCTAAGATGTGAACAACTTGTAGGTAATTGAGGCATCAATCAAATAAACCTTCTTGATGGTTGGACAACTTGCACATTAAAGTTGCATCACTTCATTCTTCGGTCCACATTAAAAATCACTAAGTCTTTGTCATATATTTCACCAATAAAGTCAACTTCAATGACTAATACAAACAAGATTATCAAAAAAGAAAAAAAGACTAATTCAAACAAGGACATGGAAGTTCAACTACATAGTGATGCGTGTTCTAACTTCTAACCCTATTAATGGAGTTTTTTTTTTTTTTTTTTTTTTTTTTGAGATCTATGGTGTTCTTCTACTCACAAAACAAATAAGTGTCACAGTAAATTAATACAAATCTTATATGGACCAACCACAACGGAAAAAGAGAGTATTATTATAAAAAAAATATTGTCATTTTTTTTTTTTAGAAAGTTTCTCATCAAACTAAGATACCAATAAGTTTTGAGATTAGGCGGAGATTGAACTTCAGATTTCTTATTCAATTATCAGGAACTTTACAATTTAAGTTAACTAGAACCCACAAAAATATTGTCATATTAAAGTATGTCATAAAGCTTAAATGACATACCTTAATATGTCACACAAAGTTCAGGCAAGTTGAAGTCCAACCTCCCTCGTAAATGCTAAATCCATGTTATTGTTTACTCTGTTTCATTTCTATTTGTACTTTGGAGGTTTGGGTTTTATTTTTTTTATTTTATTTTTGGTTAAACAATGAGCTAGAGTGAGGCTCTTCATGTACCTTAGTAAAAATAAAAATAAAATAAAGTAACTAGGTTATTGGGTTTGGTAAAGTTTTTAAGAGTATTTGGGTGTTTCATGTTTAAGACAATGGAATTAATGTACTTGGGTTGGATACTTAGGGTGATTTACACATTTTAACTTTAAAAGGGATTTTATTTTTGAAAACTTCCCTCCAATCAAAACACAGGTTACTCCACACAAAATTATGAGAGTATTATAAGGTGCACAACTAATTTGAACTCTAAATAATTTAGATGGGGAGTAGTATTGTAAAATACTCTCCAAATAGGATGTTAATTTTAAAAGTTTGAAATATATGGTACATGTTACAAATAAGCTGATAATTTCATTCTTTAAATAAATAAATAAACCATATAATTTATGATAGATAGTTACAAATTTTTTCTCAGAAAAAAAAAAAATTGTTACAATTTACCTATTTTTGCTTGGGGTGGGGGACATTTATGTGTTTTGTTTTTAAGTTCACAAGGAAGAATTGAGATCTTGTGCTGTAGCTAAGGTTATTGCACTATGTAACACCACATTGAAGGGCTAAGATTAAAAGCACTTTTGATCTTAGTCCTTGGATAAAAAATTAAAATTAAAATTAAAAAATCTTTTAATTTCTAATTTTTTACCTCTTTATTTTTTTGACATTTTTCTCTCACATTAAATTATAAATTATTACACCGAATATAAATCCCACAAGGAGTAATGATTTTTTTTTTCAATGGCAAGTGAGTATTATTTTCACATTAATAATAAAAAAAAAATAGTTTTTATTTTTGTTTTTGGCTGGATAATACCTTTTACATTAAATAACAAAGAAGAAAGATGCATAGATATTAAGCAGAGCAAGGGAAACAAGAAATCAGGATAGTTGGATACACACACACATAATAAAGGGAAGAAAGGGCCCATACCCATCTCTATCATCTGGAACAAGGATCCAATCCAACAAGTCAGAGATGAATGCAAGCCCAACTTCTGATTATATAAAGCCCAAGTATTGACGCGCAGACTATGTTAGGTTTGATAAAATCAACAACCGGTGCTTAAATTGATATCTACGACTAATGGCCAGTTATTCCAGTGGTGGAAAAAGAAAAACCACTTGAGAGTAAGTATACCAAAAAAAACCAACCAACCCTGTCCCTTTCCAGAAATTGCACTTCTAAAATTTTAGGTTTAGATGAACTTATTTACATCTTTTTTTTATATTGTACAAAAGTAAAATTGTAACTTTAAAATAAATAAATAAATGCTTAAAAGTTTTAAAATTTTGTTTTAGGATGAAATTAAGCTCACTTAACATGAAGGTAATTTGCCTCCACCATGCATTGTTGTTCAAACCTATTTCTTATTTAGTATTATAGGGATATGTTTGCAAAATTTTAAAATTAATACTATAATTTAATGTTAAATTTTAATGTCAATCCCCCCAATGTCTAATTGGAAAAGGTTTCTCTCCAAACTAATTTGGAGAGACACCCTTTAGATTTCCCATATCGTTTTTATTGAATGTCAATTTTGAAAATTTAACTGTTAAATTACATATTTTTTATATTCTTAACACATATGTAAAATTTCATTCAAATTGGATGTTATTTACTATTTGATCAATAAAATTATTTTTTATTGCAAATTTTAAATCACAAAAACTTTGAAATTTAAACATATGATTGATAGTATAGTTATTGATCTTTGATTTCTTGAAATTTTACAAACATGGAGGATATAATAAGAATATGCAAATCAACAATTACATTTTCAAAATTCACATCTAATAGAAAAATTTATGGAAAATTTGAAGAATTTTGAAGAAAAACATTATCCTGTCGAATTTAGTGTCAAAATTAACACTTACCTATTCATCTAAAAACCATTAGAGCATTTGTAATGTACAGCCTAAATCATAAGAGGATTGCAACGAACACACACAATATGAGATGTTCACTTGAGCATTAACCCCACTCTCCCACCCCCTCTTTGGTGTGTGTGTGTGTTTTTTAATGCATACTCGGTGAATTTTGAATACTAATCTCACAAAATCCTAGGTTTGGATTATTAGATATCCTAATTTCATTAAGCCCAGTTTAAGTTTGATAGTTTGATAAGTCAGCTTTAGACAGACACCAGATCAACATCGATAAGGCCCAGCTTAAACTAATGTGGACAGCCGACCTTTGCGAAGCCCAATTCTAAAATCTGAAGAACTGCATTTTGCGATTGCTAAGTTGAGAGGAGGAGAAAAACCACACTCTCTGACGCGCAACTACAAAACCAAATGCCAAAAGGACAAAAGAGAAAAAGTGGAGGCCCATTTCCATTAATTTGGGCTGTAGTAGATTTTTAATTATTGTTAAGCACAATGCAAGTAATGAAGTCAGCAAGCTGGCCATTGTAGTGTAAATGATTCCATTTTACAACTTCATTTTTTTTTTTTTAAATGCTTATAAAGCTACCCCCAAGAACAAAATGGGTAAGAGGAAAAACCAATTGTGACAAATCTATGTCTTTTAGGCTTATATACGGGCCTCTGAGGAACCCAAGTGGGGATCCATATATATATATATATATATATGCTTCCTTATGTAAGATTGTAAGTTTATAACTTGTAAGTTAAACTATAACGTAACTTTAATCGTCCAAATTTTCTGTTCCACTTTTCATGTTGTATTCTATACTCCACCAACAAATACTTGCCACATGTTCACCTAATTAATTAAATACTATGTGAACATGTGGCAAGTATTTGTTGGTGGAGTATAAAGTGGAGCATAAAAAGTGAAACAGAAGATTTGAACTCAACTTCAATCCCGCCAAGAAGTTAGAGACAACAATAATAATATATATAAAACCAAACCAGTGATATATGGTTGCTTACTAAATTTGAGCGCAATGCCTATTTTACACCAAGACTATAACCATTGAATACAAATTTGGATAGTGTTTTACTAAGCTTCATGCAATCGTGTTTAATCATCATTAAAATTGAGATCATATAACGTAAAAATATATTTTTAGTGACAAAAAAAAAACAAAAAAAAAAAAAAAAAAAAAAAAAAACCATTCGAGAATCTGAGAAGTGAGAACAATGCTTACTCTACACCAAGACCCTAACCACTGACTAAAAATTCGGATAATGTTTTATTAAGCTTCATGTAATCATATTTAATCATCTCAAAAATTGAGATTATATTATGTGAAAATATATTTCTAGTGATAAAAATAATATTAAATGAAACTAATGTTACAAATTTGAGTGCAATCAATGACAAAACAGGAATTTCCTCAACAACAAAAAAAATTGACAAAACTGGAATTTCATATTAAGAGGAGTCACAGCATGAAACAACAAACTTTTGCCTCTCAAGAACAAGAAATATACTAAGATTCAAATAGAACAATAATTATGCATTTCAATCCAATCACCTATATAAATGGAAATCAATGTTAATTTGAATCCCAAAAATTATTTATGGCTGATCATGCAATAAATTTTGTTGCAATCTCAAATCTCCCTCTTAATATGCAAAATCAAAGAGCTTCTAATCAAATTTTATTGTGAAGCCTTGTCTTGACAATATTCCTGGTTGCAAAAGTCAAATATTTGTTGATTCGCCCATCATCTACAAATCATATAAAAATCATACATTCATTGTTCTTCTAGCTAAAGACTAACTAAGTTTCTCAAGTCAATTAGTCAAAGTCAAATATTTTGTTGCAATCTCCCTCTTAAAGTTAAACATTCCAAAGTCCAGTTTCACTCTACTGATCATGGGATTTAGCTTGACTAAGATCTTCAGACTACCATAGTGAATCAAAAACTTCATTCTTCAACCCAATTAATGCTCATAACCCAAAATTACAAAATATATTTGTCATGGATAGCCAACACTAAAAGATCTAAATTCTATTATTCCCATTTGAAAATTATTACTGTTTATCAAATTTTCAAAAAGAAGTTAAGAAGAAGAACCGTATTCTAAGATTTCCCAAAATATTATAGAAGAATAACAAAAGGTAACAAACGACACATACCAAGAGGTCCAAAACCCACTCGAATATTGTATTTTGAGACTCGGAATTACTTTTCCAATAAACTATCGCTAACAAATAGACATTAATTATTTGAGTTATGCTCGACATAATTACCCAAAAGAAGAGTGATGCTTGTTACTAGTTCCCAGTATAATAAGCTGCATTAGCTTTGCCATACTATATTTATCCAATTTTGTCATTGCCACATAATTTTTCACTAAATAGTTCACACTCTGATTCTCTAAAATAAATAAAATAATAATAATTTTAAAAAAAAGTTGACACTACTCTGTCACCCATTGATCTCATTTTTGGACCCATCATAACACAAAGAAAAGGCAAGGTGTAAAAATTTTGATGAAAAACTCAAAGTCTATAAACTTAGTGATATTTATGAGCTCCATCTCAAAGATTTGTTCCTTAAAAAGCAAGTGGGGGAGGAGAAATAAAACAAAAGGGTAGCAGTCTCATGGAAGTGACATGAGGAAGTCTTCACAAATATTGTGTATATATTGATTCCTTTTTTTGGTTTGAATTTGAGAATTATCGAAACTCCATCCCTTGACCCTAATCACTTTAATTGGGTCACAGGTTTTGTGAGCGCTTTTCAAAGTTTTTGAGTCTATTTTAACGGACCTTAAGCTAGAAGAATAGCTTTATTCTCTATAATAATTGCAGCAAATGAATACTTCAACAGGACTCATCCAAATGCACTCTTATCTGCATATATGCTCTTTCCAAATTACAATCAAGGTTTAACATATATATTTGACAATAGAGCAATGTTAGGGTTAACATATATGTATGATATACCTTTCAAAAAGTAAAAACATATAGACCTTTCTCTCATCTTTTTTACTTTATTGATCTTTGAATCTGCCTTCACCATGTTTATAAATATGATATTGATTCCACTGTTATCCAAATCAAACAGCGAAAGTCCAACATCCAAATTAATTTAGTAAAATGCAGCAATATGATACACGCAAAAATTGGCATACATATGAAATTTAATACATCTCATGGAGGAAAACAAAGTCCCACACGTGCTAGCATAACATAAATAGATCTGTTCTTATAACAAGTATGGGAAAAGGATATTACCACACAAAAAAAAAAAAAAAGCATGGGAGAGGGATTTTGTTGAATATATGTATAAGATGGGCTATATATTCACATAGCTCATAGGAACTGTCGATTACTCACTTGCTAGATCTTTTCTTACTTGCTTTTAGAACTCCTCCACACGACTTCTATAATTCTTAAAGCGTCATTAGAGATGCTACTAGAGTCTCTTATGAAATTCTCATGCTTCGAATTTTAGGGTATGTTTGATGATGTCTCTAGTGAAAAAAGACTTGCTTAAAAGAGCTCTCAAAAATTGTATGTTTGTTAAATTCTCACAATTTCTCTCTTGGTAATCTGTTTTCTAACTTGTAAATATAGGAATTTTAAAGATAAATAGGGATAAACCCACTATTAGGATGATTGGTCAATTGTTTTCTAACTTTTAAGAGTATTTAAAGATAGGATGAGTAACTTCTAACTTGTTTTCTAATTCTAACTCACTATTAGGATGAGTAATCTTACAATCACTCAACTAACAATCCTTGGTCTATGGGTTATGGGTTGGGTCAAACCAACACAATTACTAATATTTTCAAATTAAAGATCTTATTTTATGAAAGGATTGGAATTATTTTATGTTGATAATTCAATAATTATATATATGAGATTAATATCAATAAAGTTACAAAACTCTTTGACCGAATTTTTTTTTTTTTTTTTGATTTTCTCTTTGACCAAATTTAATAGTAAACTATAAATTTTTTGGTAATTCAAATTTGATTTTAGAGTAAGCATGTATATATGGTGTGTGTACATGCTCGCATGTGTGTTGTGCATTTATGCCTCTAAAGTTTCAAGTAGCCTTCAAAAAAAGGGTTGTTTGGGAATTGGGATAACTGTTTTACAAATGGTCTAGGAGCGATAAATAAAAAGAGTTGAGCATGTATATATGGTGTGTGTACATGCTCGCATGTGTGTTGTGCATTTATGCCTCTAAAGTTTCAAGTAGCCTTCAAAAAAAGGGTTGTTTGGGAATTGGGATAACCATTTTACAAAAAGTCTAGGAGCGATAAATAAAAAGAGTTGAATAATACCAAAAATAATGGGAATTTAAGAGGATGTCCATACCGAAATCTCTTGCAAAATGTTTCTAATGGTATCACATGAGTGTTACGTCCTTTCTTTTCTTTTCTTTTTGACTAAATAAAAGACTTTGTTAAACCACAACATATACAATAGCCTGGAATGCCTCAGCTAAGATAACATTATCATAACTTGGGGGCCAAATCCCAAATCAAAAAGAACCAAACAAAGACTGGTTAAGGGGCCAATTGGCTAGAAGATGATTTGCCTGACTAGCATCCCTACGAACCCAGTTAAAAAATACATGGTCAGAGTCACTAATTACATTCTTAATTGAGTCAATTAAAATTCAAAAGTCTCCATGGATAATGTGATATTAATAAGAGCACATGAGATATTAATTAGCTAATTATCTTGTGTCATGTGGGCCAATTAGATTAAATCTATTCTTCCATAAATACATAATCACAATTCACAATTGAGCATTAAATGAAGAATAACCCATCTGCTGCTTAGTTATCTTTCTCTTAATCCTAATATGTTTTTTTCTCTTAATAATTCTTTGGAGGTTGAAAAATATATGCAAGAATTGTGAGAATAGTGAACAATTTTTTTTTTTTTTTTTTTTTTGAGAATCAGAATAGTGAACAATTAAATATTGTGTATGTGACCAAAATTTAAATTTGTATATCTTAACTTGAAATTTCATTTAGGATTTGAATCCCACCACCCCTAATTATCACATTATAAAATAAAAAAATTTATCGTGTATGTGGAACAAGGACATGAGCAAATAGTCATATGCTTAAAGCCTTAAAGTAATATGGGCACCCTCATATATGTTAGGAACAATTAACCCAAAAACTTACCAACCAAGTGCCACAGGTGAAGATTATGCACTGCTTTCGTGAAGCTAATAAGTGTGCCGATGCGCTAGCCTGTAGAGGTCCGGTCACCAAGCAAGACTTTTTAATCTATGATAGTCTGCATGCAGACATTGTTGCGCTTCTGTTTTATGATTTTATTGGCATGTACTATGAGAGCATTCTTCCTCAAACAGTTGTTTCCTTTGGGTAGTTCTTAATATATTCTCCTTTTTACCCAAAAAAAAAAAGTATTAACCCAAACCAAAGAGATATATATATATATATTGGGTCCGAAATATTAACCCAAAGAGAGAGATGATTTGTGGGGCCGTGGGGATGAAAGAAAACGGTGTCGTTCCAGAACGTTAAGCCAAAAACAATGAGAGCCACCAAAACTAGATAAGCATTATCACAGAATATTGAGGATGTAAGAAGAGTTTAAGATATCCTAGACAGTCTCCAACGTAAAAGTCATTTGAACCACCAATAGAATTCGACCACCTCACAAATTTCTCTAAAAAAATTCTAGCCCTACACTACCTCAATTTCCTCAGATGGACTAAACCATCCAAATTGTGCAACGTGGCACACTGCCTTTGGTCAGCCACGTAGTCCATTAAAATGTGACATGTACACGACATAGAGGAACATGTGCCATGTACATTATGAGCTATGCCCCCCAACAAAATAGCTAGTAGCAAAGACAATGGCATTGCAAATGTACTACAATGCATGCAAAATTGCACATATTCACCGGATTTTTATGACAAAATCCAATGGTGATTCGAAAGGGAGTGTTGAAGAGGTTAAAACCCGGCCAGGGAGGTCTCCGGCGGAGCAATTTGCACCACTAGCAACAACATTTAGGCGGAGGCTACTAGTTGGTGTTGGCTCAGCTTCACTAGTGGCTATTGGTGCAGATTTTGGTGGCATAACTAGTTTTCTTCTTGGGTTATCACCGGAAAGTGGGAGGGGTCTTAAGCTGGATGTGCTATATCCTATTAAAGGCTATAGTCGTTGCATTGAGACAAATGAAGGATTTGGTTAGTAAGTCCTAATGCCATATGTTATAATGTTGTCAAAATTCTTTTGTAATTTTGTTTTAGTCTTTGTTTTGTCTCTAAAGCCAAAGAAAATAACCATCAATATGATTATTCACTCTCTCAAAACGATTATCAATATGACATTAAAATGAGTGGAATTAATGTCAATGGTCTTTGATTCAAATGGTGTTAGTACTTAGTAATCATGATGTGTGTTTGTGTATTAAGTATTTATATTCCTTAATAGTCTTTATCAAAATAATAGTACTATTGGTACATTAAACAATTCTTTATCCAAAGAAGGGGAGAGAAAAATATTGATGCTACTTTGATTTTGTATTTGCTTTGCAAAGAACAGAATTCATATACCCAGCAAAATGGGTTGGAGATCAAACACTGTTGTATAGAGCTGTGGAGAAAACAGAGTTTGAAAGAGCACTTGATCCACCTCCAATAAGTACTGCCCAGTCCAACAACCGGCGGCGGAGCATTAGTGAACCAGTTGTCGCCTTTGGTCCGCCTGGTACAAGCGGCGAGCTCAATGTTAGTGTCATTGTGTCTACAGTTTCTAAAGACTTCTCGTAAGTACTTCAATTTTTGGGTTAACTTTGTAGTTCAATATAAGGAACCGAATTGGCATTGGTTAATTTCTGGGACTATAGAAAAATACCTAGTGCAGTGCAAGTAAATTTCTGACATGAATGAGACAATTTTTGCTTAGCAAGTACAGTGTTACACACCCAAAATTTGAACTTTACTAACATGTTCATACCATTACAAATGGTCCCATTAGTATAAGTTACTAGTTAGAGCAACATTGTCAAATCAAAATCTAGTTGTTAATCATTGGTTACGAAAGCTCTAAAGGGCCTGAACTATGTAAAATGTGACCAAAAAATGACCCATGAATTTGGAACTAATCCTTTACCTCTCTCTTCATAGAATTGAGGCATTTGGAGGACCAAAGGAGGTGGGAGAAGCAGTGGTTCGGACCATCACAGGATCTAGCAAACGCCCTGATGTTAAGGGGACATTGATAGAATCAATTTTAAGAGAAGATCCTACAAAAAATGTCAAATACTATGAGCTTGAATTCAGAGTTGAGAGCCCCTCATTTAGGCGGCATAATGTCGCGGTTTGTTGTTCTAGTGGTGGTAGGCTATTTACTTTGAATGCTCAGGCACCAGAATCAGCTTGGCCAGAGGTGAAATCAGACTTCCAAACAATTGCTCATTCATTTAGTCTCACCTCCTGATAATGAGGGGGATAGGAGAACATTACAGTTTCTTCATGCAATTTTTCCATAACAGGGATGTTTTTAAACTTCTTGCAACCTGTCCTCATTGCCTGTACCTTTCCATGACTATTTTTCCCAGTACTTTCCTCTTTTCAAGGTGGGTTGGGAGATGGCATGAGGACCATGACTGTGACTGAGAAGTTGTTGTATTGGAGATAAAAGTAATCTTATTAAAGAAACACAGTTTGGACTTCAAACTTGTGACAACTACAAAACTAATTCAACAATATATTTTGCTTTCATTTTCTTCTAAACTACAATGGTTCTCATTAAATGCAGCACCAATGTCTAAAATCAGACCAGCTCAGGTTGTAGGGATGGGTAAAAATTACATATAATACATATATAATTGATATTTGCTCTTTAAACATTAGACTTCCTATACCTAAATTACAATTACTGTACACATTCAAGCACAAGTTATCTGTCTTCTCTTAGTCATCTTCTCCATGTTCTCAGAAACCATTGCAGTCAAGTTAGGATCTTCAAATCCAAGCTCTGCACCAAGTCTGCAAAGGAGAAATCAAATATTAACACAAATAGTAGTATTTAGGAAAACCTCAAGAGTCTCAGACTACCCCATAGTCTAGGCTCCAACCACTCCTCATTATGTAACAAACACAATACTAGGCTTAATTGCAGACCCTTGTAGGGATGCAGCTTAATGCCATTGGGCAACAATGGCATTAGTCAGGCGTTATTTCTATATTTGTTCTTTTCCATGGAAGAGACAAGAATGTTGGAGAGAGAAAGAGAGAAGTGGGGGTGGGGAGGTGTGCAACAAGTACTACAACAGAATTAAGACTTAATTTGCTTACTTTGGATCAAGAACCAATTTCTGGACTTCTTTAATAGCTGAACTTGCTGCGTAAAGTGATATCTTTCCAACCTGTGTCAGAAACCAATATGAAAATGAGAACTCGCCAAAATAAATAGAACAAGAATTGTTTGATAGGATAGAGGGGGGAGCGGAAGGAAGGAATTAAACAATTTAAAGCAATAAACTAAAGGGGTAAAACTTAGGTACAATACCTTTTGTGCAGTACATTATGTTCTTCAATTAAATTCAAACCCAAAAAATTTACATTGAATTTAATTGTCCTTGGAAATGAGAACACTGCTTGTGTCAATAAACCCAAGTGTTTGAATTTAATTGGGAAACCTAATGTACTAAACATAAGGTATTATATCTAAGTTTTGCCAAAAATAAAGAATGACAGAAGGAAAAGGAAGGAAATGAATACTTCTAGGAAAAATTTCCTTTGTCTGACCTCCAACACCTGCAGGTTTGCTTCAAGGTCATTAGGGAGACAGCGGATTTCTTCAGCCAATCTTACAGCCTCCCCCAGACTTTCAGGAGATAAGAAATCAAGCCCCAACTGAACATTGGACTGAGAATTTTACAAGGAAAGCAAACATCAATCTAATGTTACAAACCCAATTTCACAAAGAATCTGGAATTACTTACTAAAATTTTCAACACATCTAAATTCAGTGTCTAATTTTCTACTAATTCAACCACCAATCAAAATAGTTTCAACAAATTTAAGTTGTTTCATAAAGAATAAACAGGGAGTCTGCTTCAGCTTCCCACCCAGGGCCGTACTACATCATGAAGCACATTGCACGGAAGCATGTAATATAAATTATGAATTGAAGACAGAACTTTTGTGCTCAAAAGTTAATTTTCTCTTAACTTTCAATAATTGGGCAGTCCAAACTTCATTAAAAATTTCAGTCCTTCATTAGCAAGCAAATACTGGTAAAGAACTTCTCGGAAACCTTCTACTGCAACTACTGAGAAAATTATAAAAACATATATATTTGAAATGGTTTATGCACACACACACACACACACACACACACACACACATGTATATAGACATACACACACAGGTGCACAGAACTATATATTTTAGCAGCTATAATAATAATGAGTTTTTAAATTTATAATGAACGTTGAAAGTAGGGTTTTGAAGCTCCCCATTTGGCCCACGATTTAATGTTGTAGCCTGGACTCACTCAAGATTATGAAAAGATCAAATTCCCATAACCTTCCTAACTGCAAGGCTGGCACATAAGAACAAAGATGAAGCCAAAATTCTTCAAGAGGAAAGATATATATCCTTATGAAAGACACACAAAGTTTTAAAGCAACTAACATCTTAAGCAACATGACCAGCAGTGCCTGTCTTGCAGATAACCAAAATAACATTCTTCCACTAAAGAAACAAGAAAGAAATAACCCTTCCGAAAGACAACAGTCTAAGCTTCTATTAAGACAATGTCTACATTACACCAAAAGTCCAGATACACTCCTCTAATGAATATAACATATAGACCCTTCAGTCTCTCATCAAGAATTTTAAAGCAATACTCCAATCACGAGGCAAAAGAAACATTATTTCATTCAAACTCAATAATTTAAGTAAAAACATGTAATATTGGATTCGCTAAAAAAATTAGAGTTATACTAGCATGAAGGTAATCAACCATAGTGAACTTACCTGGAGATTTCTCACTTGGAAAGGGCATCCTGCAGGGACAAATACAGCTTGCCCCAAATGCTGTTCAAATGACCATGGCTCAACTCCTGAGGAAGAGGAAAGCTCTTTAGATTTTAAACAAGCATTCAGAAATGCTGTAGAAAGTACTTATGATTCAACATCAACACACAAATTGCATGAAAGGGGAGCTGTTATATAGAGAAAAGATTCTAGAAAGAATAACCAAAAAAAAAAAAAAGTACAAAAAAGGTATATCTAAAAATTTAACATCATCAACAATAGGTCAATGAGAAAGGGGAAGAATAATAACTTACCATGTCACGCATATTGAAATGAAGATTGGTCACTGGATCGCCTCTACCAAGTTCTTCATAGGTCCCATAAGAAATAAAAATTTTAGGTCCCACATCATTCTGCAAGGAATAATGAGGCAATTTTGCAGCAACATTTAGAAGACCCCACTTGGAGTGGATATACTCAAGTAAGGGCAGTTTACTGATAAAATCAGGTCTCTGGTACAATAAGAACTCTTCAGATGCACTGGGGAAGGCCAATCCTTCAACTTCAACATTTCTGGCTGACCATTTTCAAGAATTCGTCCATCAGAATATCCTTTGATGAACTGACCAAGTTCAATGTCAACCTGCCATCATGTCAAACCACAGAAAGCAAATATAAAATTAATTAATTGAGTTTCAACCAAGTGATAATTTACTCAATATAAAAATTATTCATTGCAATCGACAGAGACATGAGAGAACACAGAAAAGCCTTAGAAAAAATAAGCAATAGCTAGTAGAGCTTACCTCAGACCAGTCAAAGCAATCTATGGCCTTCACCACTCGGTTCTCATCTTTTGTTTTCTCGTCTGCTGTCTCCTGAATCCCTCTCCAAATAACCATCGGATCCCAGCTTGAAGTTGATGGGCTATCAAACACCTGTTTGACAATAATAGGTTCACCCCTGGCCCAGTGCTTTCTAAAATTTCCAATCCCATCAGATTTAATATCTTGAGTTGCAGGGCAGTACAAGAAATTATCATCACTGTCTTCTCTATGAGCATATTGGCAGAGTCTGGGATCATCCAACCCAGTATTTTCTATGCTGCCAGCATCATGTATCCTACACCCACTAACCATTTCCTCCACATTTTTTACCAGTTTTGCAACCCAGTTCATCTTAAAAATGCGGCTTAAATTTAATGATGAGTGACCACAGCCACCAAACTCTGGTGGGGGGCATGGAATACTCCCATCACTATTGGCTTGCCAACCAGGAAACTTTTCTGGTAAAATTAGTTTTAGTTTGGATACTTTCACTTGCCCTGTTGCAGTTGCTTTGTCTTGACTTTTGCCACGGATCTGATTATCTGCCAATTCTCCTTTAACATCATTTTGAGATGCATCCCGAAGATCTTGACAGCAACTAAGGCACAGATCATACGTGCAATTGGCACAACGCCGATGATAATCTGTAATGGGTATCCTACAGAAATTGCTACAAGGAAAAACAGAGAATGAAGGCAAATCAGAAATCAACAGCAAATAGAGAAGCCAGAAATAAACATAATAAACTAATCAGAAAAATCTTATCTCTTTTCTAGTGAAGATAAATCACAAAAAATGAGATGCAATGAATTGTGTTGTTTCATTACTACTTTTTGAGACTCTAATGACATATAATTATAAACTAAGTGACTTTAACAAAAATAGCTTAATAGTGTTCCTCAATTACCAGCACATCTGCTCGTCTGCATTCACTTTTGTCCTGGCAAGAAATAGTTCTTTCCCTGATGACAAACTATTATATTGGTCACATAATGTATAAATGGTACATACCCAAAAAATTAATATATATATATATATATATATATAGNCAGCTTGTTTTTAAATGCAAAATTAGCGTTCTCCAAATTTATTTATTTTTATAAGTTTTTAGTGAAAGGATACATGAATTTCATTAAATGCCCTAGAAAGTACTTAAGATTCAACATCAGCACACAAATTGGATGAAAGGGCAGCTGTTACATAGAGAAAAGATTTTAGCAAGAATCCCAAAAAGAAAAAAAATGCCAGCTATTTTTAAATGCAAGATTGGTGTTATTGCAAATTTTTCAAACCACAGGCTTCTTCCTTTTGTCAAATTTGGTTTGAAAAAAACTCTTTCTTTTTTCTTTTTCTTTTTTTGAGAGGTTGGAACAAAACTCATTCTTAGTGGTTAGCTTTTCCATAACTTTGCCTGTGCCATGTACATTTCAAAAATAACCGCCATGCTTAGTTGGGAATGATGTGAAATATATTAGAATATTAGACAAACATAAAACCAGTATTACATTAACTTTTTTTCTTTTCAGGGAAAATTCCTCAGAGAAATACAGTTAATAGCAGGAAAAATTCGCCAAATAATCCAGTAAATAGTCATGTTGAAAAGTTCTACACATCTCAAATGTGCATCTTAGGTCAAAAGAAGTATTCTGTCTCCAAAGCTTGATCAATAATTAGGAACATCAATTGTTACTTATCCTTACCAAATTCTTCCTTTAGCTTTCTTTATGATGCCCATTCAGGAATACCGTTTCTTCATAAAGATGCCTTTTCACCTGAAAACCCAAAAGTTATTAGGAGCACACATTAAGCAAGCCAATTACGGTATATTCGATTAAAAGAGAAACTATATTTACTAAGATTATAAGATAAAAACTTACTAAATCATTTGATACTCCATCAGGCTTCCCAAATTCTTTCCAGTGAATTCTTAAATAATCAGTCACCTTTGGGACATCCTGCCGGCGAAAAACGTCCCATAGAACTCCAGGATCACTCCTTTCAGGGACATCTTCACCCTCTCTGTTTGATGTTTCACAATTGACATTATTCTCTTTAACATCAGCAGTTTCAATCCCCTGATCCACCATTGACTCGTTTTCATTTTCATCCACTTCTGCACCACATTCATTCTGCACACTTTGACTGCCAAGCAATATATCAGGGGACCCTTCCTCATCCAAATCTGCTTGTGGGTCCTCCAGTGATTCTTTCATCTCAGAATCCTCAAAGGATTTGTGTATCTTTTCAATCTTTACACTCTGCCGGCCTTGTAGATTCACATTACAAGTATGCACCAATAGGTATACCTGACCATAGTTCAATGATGTCAATTCAATTTGACTCATCACTTTGTTGGTTTACATCAGATGACAGAATGGGGGATAAAAATAAGATAAAAGCTCATGATGTTAGACTCCAGCAACAAACGGATTAAGGGTTTTCAACCCATACAGCATTATAGATTATATTATGACATATTTATAACAGTTGAAGCTAGCTAAATTCAATAAGAATAACAATCAGGTTCTATGGTTATTAAGTGCATGTTTATAATATTGGATGTATAATACAGTATTATTATATACAATTTGAGAACCATGAAATTAGAGGTTAAAACTTGAGATGCATGCATGATTAACAATTGTGCAAAGAAATATTTTCGCGTTTTTTCTAATTTGATATGCTTAATATTTTTAGGGGGAGAGTATACAGAAAATACAGCTTACAAAAATTTTCAAACACAAACTGCAAATCAAATGCAACAGTTTGGTACAAAAAAGGTATATCTAAAAATTTAACATCATCAACAATAGGTCAATGAGAAAGGGGAAGAATAATAACTTACCATGTCACGCATATTGAAATGAAGATTGGTCACTGGATCGCCTCTACCAAGTTCTTCATAGGTCCCATAAGAAATAAAAATTTTAGGTCCCACATCATTCTGCAAGGAATAATGAGGCAATTTTGCAGCAACATTTAGAAGACCCCACTTGGAGTGGATATACTCAAGTAAGGGCAGTTTACTGATAAAATCAGGTCTCTGGTACAATAAGAACTCTTCAGATGCACTGGGGAAGGCCAATCCTTCAACTTCAACATTTCTGGCTGACCATTTTCAAGAATTCGTCCATCAGAATATCCTTTGATGAACTGACCAAGTTCAATGTCAACCTGCCATCATGTCAAACCACAGAAAGCAAATATAAAATTAATTAATTGAGTTTCAACCAAGTGATAATTTACTCAATATAAAAATTATTCATTGCAATCGACAGAGACATGAGAGAACACAGAAAAGCCTTAGAAAAAATAAGCAATAGCTAGTAGAGCTTACCTCAGACCAGTCAAAGCAATCTATGGCCTTCACCACTCGGTTCTCATCTTTTGTTTTCTCGTCTGCTGTCTCCTGAATCCCTCTCCAAATAACCATCGGATCCCAGCTTGAAGTTGATGGGCTATCAAACACCTGTTTGACAATAATAGGTTCACCCCTGGCCCAGTGCTTTCTAAAATTTCCAATCCCATCAGATTTAATATCTTGAGTTGCAGGGCAGTACAAGAAATTATCATCACTGTCTTCTCTATGAGCATATTGGCAGAGTCTGGGATCATCCAACCCAGTATTTTCTATGCTGCCAGCATCATGTATCCTACACCCACTAACCATTTCCTCCACATTTTTTACCAGTTTTGCAACCCAGTTCATCTTAAAAATGCGGCTTAAATTTAATGATGAGTGACCACAGCCACCAAACTCTGGTGGGGGGCATGGAATACTCCCATCACTATTGGCTTGCCAACCAGGAAACTTTTCTGGTAAAATTAGTTTTAGTTTGGATACTTTCACTTGCCCTGTTGCAGTTGCTTTGTCTTGACTTTTGCCACGGATCTGATTATCTGCCAATTCTCCTTTAACATCATTTTGAGATGCATCCCGAAGATCTTGACAGCAACTAAGGCACAGATCATACGTGCAATTGGCACAACGCCGATGATAATCTGTAATGGGTATCCTACAGAAATTGCTACAAGGAAAAACAGAGAATGAAGGCAAATCAGAAATCAACAGCAAATAGAGAAGCCAGAAATAAACATAATAAACTAATCAGAAAAATCTTATCTCTTTTCTAGTGAAGATAAATCACAAAAAATGAGATGCAATGAATTGTGTTGTTTCATTACTACTTTTTGAGACTCTAATGACATATAATTATAAACTAAGTGACTTTAACAAAAATAGCTTAATAGTGTTTAAATATATATATATATATATATATAGAGAGAGAGAGAGAGAGAGAGAGAGAGAGAGAGAGAGAGTATTTTAAATGTCACTGGGAGCATGAACAAACGACATCTTACCATTCAACTTTTTTTGTAGTTCTACTTCAGAAGCCTGCTCATGATGGATTTGCTTAACTACCGGAAGCACCGAAGATAATAGGCAGTGAAGATATTTCAACTTGTCTAGAACAGGTATTTCACGTATTCTAACCTGAAACTCAAAAAAATTTATAATAATAAAGATCAAAGAACCATGCCCAGTGAAACTTGGTAAGCATATTTCACAATATTTATGAAACTTAATCATGTAAAGAAATGGTGGCCTCTTCAACCCATATATGAAATACCTTTATTGAATTATCTGAACGCAAGCACACTTTGCAACTACAAGTACCCCGGCATGCAGGGCAACTTCTCTGAATTTCTTCCAATGGAATATCTGAGTACCTAAGGTAGTGAAGCATGAAAATCAGGTCATAAAAGAAGCATAATGACTAAGTTGTAAAAATTAAAACAAAAATACCATCTCACATCTAAAGTGATAAAATACTAACCATGTGGAGATACAGCTATCACAATATCCTCTCCTATCACATTTAAGGCACCAAGTAACTTTATCTCTATCATTCCTCCGGCATTGGTGGCAAGGTTGCCCACCGGCTTCTTCAGAGGAATCTGTACTTCCATCAGAGTCCTCCTGGAAAAAATACTTGTAAACCCCAGCATCAGATAACATAGAAATGGTAGAGAAAGGGTTCCTAAATATTAATAAAGGGTAGAAATACAAAGTGATAGACCCACCCAGAAAACTCTTGAAACAAAATCAAATATCAACATTGAATTTTGAATTAGTCATTCTTAAGGATAAGGCTCCACTTCATTGATAAAGGGATTAAAATTTTTTAACCAAACAACAATGATGCATCTCTCACACCATATGGCTTATACGGTATGTTTCCATCTTCAGTCCATATATCCTTTGTGTGTGTGTGTGTGTGATATTAATAGGCAGTATCAGAGATCATTAACAATAACTTCCTTATGATATTCTTTAGTCTAGCTTTGAAGTTTGCAGGAGAAGCAAGGTGTCAAAAGGATTGAAAGGGAACAAGGTAATCAAGTTTCATTTGTTTTATAGTATGATCCAGCTAGAATGGCAGTAAAAGAGCTGGAGCCAAGGTTTTTTGTTATTTAGGTAATAATAATTTCGAAAGTAACGGCTGTAAAAACCATTTGAGAATTCACCTGTGCCATTAAAAAGATGTGCTATTCTATCCCAGATATAAGCCTCTTGTTATCATACTGGCAAGTGCAGCTAAAAGTAAGACATACTTTTTTTTAACACAGAGTTATAATGAAGAAAACTTCATCCTTGTATCAACATTCTACAAGTATAGGAGACACCTTCTCGGAGACTCTTCTAACAACAGTCAATTTACTCTAGGATCCTTCCAGGACTTCATTTTCTCCCTCTTCCCTTTTTTTTTTGTTTGTTTGTTTGTTTTTTTTTAGGGGAGGAGGGGAAAGTGTTTGGATAAGTGATAATTCTGTCCATATCTGAAAGAACTTAAGCATACAGGAATGATACTTATTACTTAAGGTCCCCCTAGAGAGTTACAATCAAAAAGAGTAATAATATTTCAATTACTGGTTTCTATTAAATCTGAGAAAAAGAATTTCTATTACCAACAACAAAAACAAATCTCAAGAGATGCAGCCAAATATTTTAAAACAAAACTCACTGTCATAGCATCATTAGCATCAAAGCTCCTTTGTGATCTACTCTTAGATGAGTCCATGCCCGACGTTGGTGGTGTCTTGTGAGACCTCCAGTTTTCTTCAAAATGTCCAGCATCTCTTTGTGAATTTTCATTTGTCTTTGGTGGATTACGTGCGGCCAAACTCCTCATCGCTGCTGTCTCAGGTGAATAGCGAAACTGATTCTTGGATACCTTCTCAAACAACATTTTCCCTGAGGCTGGAACAGGATAATCTTCAACTTTTGTGTTCACAGGCGGTGTATCATATTCATCACTCTTACTCTCCAAGTAAATATCACTTTCGCCTAACGACTTCCTCTTAGCTTTCTTTAAGTTAGCTCTCATTGCAGAATTAGCCGCCCTCTTCTTTGCCTGGATGTAGTGCTTCTCACATACTGTCTTATCTGGCATCGACATGGCAGTGCATCTCCATTGTTTCCCATCCGACCTCTTGCAACGCAAATCATCTGGAATTCCAACATTATCCTCAGCATTTGCAGAGGATGATCGTGGATGATCCATCGTACTCATGTTATGGTAAACTCCAACCGTGATATAACATGCAGAGCATTAGACTGATAAGAGAAACCTGAAAATAATCCTTTAACACCTACCACACACAGCAAAAATTAGTATAATTCCATCAAACAATGCTGTACATACAAAGGAAACCAAGAACCAGAGAACCAACAAACAATGACCAATTCTTAAGTAACACAAGCCCGAATGAACAGATGAAGAACGAACACATCTAAAACCAGTCATAACACAATGAGATACAACAACAAAAAAGTTTCTATGCAGCAAGGCGGTTCAACTGGCAAACATATTAAACTACAATTTGTGCAAGGAAACAGAAAATAAAAATCTTCACCAGTTGGGGCCAATCTCAGAAGGGTTTAACAGTAGTTTCTCTTTCAATCATTCATGATACAGGAAAGCACAATGAGAAATTAGAATGTTAAAGTTCAACGCAAATTGACGAATATACTAGTCCAAACCTCAATTTCCAAGAAAAATCAGTTCTCATTAGCTGGAAAATTTTATTTTATTTCCTAAATTTAGACCACGTAGATTGCTAATTACAAATTTACAAATCCTCCAAGTCTTCATTCTCTACAATTAAATCTTATATGTACAACAAATTCTTTTGAACCCGAAAGTAGTACACAAATAGGTGTGTGCCAAAAAAAAAAAAGCAAGAATTCACGTTCTAACAACCAAGCCCTTCATAATGCACGAAACAAATCAATTAAGAAACCCATAAGGCATGCACAAAAATACTTTACAACAATAATAATCACATGGGTCACGAAAAAATCAAAAATTTACAGCAACCCAGATTAAAACCAACTGCATTTGTCCCAAAAAAAAATTTATACCCACACATAAAACGAAAAAGAAAGATTCAATCTTGAAGAAGCACGAACATGTCAAAGGCATAGAGTTTTAAGAAAACATACATACAGAGATATAAACAAACACATATATATTATGTATGAGCAAAAAGTACAGAAAGAAATACAATATGAGAGAGAAGGGTACCTGAAACTAGGGTTTGACGCAAAGTACAGAGAAGAAAGTACTAAAACGAAGAACCCTTTTTAAGGAAAAGGGAAAAAGGAAATTTGGGAATTTTTAAGAATTGTGTAATTCCTGTTTTCTCTGGCTAATCAGTCCGAATAGCTATGAGCCTATGACCCTTTTGATCTCCGGCTTCTTTTGTTTTCTTTGTTTTTTTGTTTTCTGTTTTTTTTAATTTGCTTTTCATGTTTTCTGCTCTCATTTTTTTTTTTTTTTTTTGGGTTCTTTTTTTAAAATTTTATTAACAATAGTGTTTTATTTAATTGGGATGAAAAACAAGTCCGGATAAGTGTCATGAATAAGAGGGATGAGAATGTTAAGGCAATTTTTATTGAAAAATTGATATGTTCTCGATATTTTTACCACGTTTTCACAATAAATTTTAAGTGGCAAGTTGTTATAAGTAGGTAAAAAAATAATTTAAGTTACAGATTCAAATTAGAATCAAGCTCTTATCCATAATATTATTTCTATATTTTAATTAATAAAGGTTTCAGTTTCTTATTAAAAAATTAAAAATTAGAACCAATAACAACTTATCACTATTGATTTATTGTGACAATATTACAGACGTAGTACTTCTTCTTTTTATTACTCATCTTGATTTGACTCGTTTATTGCATTAGTCAAATTTTAGGAATTATAACCTAATAGTTGGGACAGAGAAGATTTGAACCCAGTCAGTCTTTATTATTAGAAGTATAAGGGGGGCCAACCAATTTAGTTACAAGATAATTAGGAGAGAAACTATTATATTCATCGTAGAATCTATTATAAATTGGGGAAAAAAAAAAAAGTCTAATATCACTTTTTTTTCCCTTACTTCTTTTGGTAGATAGTTCAGGGACCCAAGTCTAAAGCCCAGACAGTAAAACGTAGAATAATAAAAATGGTGGAAAATTTTATTTTAAATTTCATAACCTCATGGTGTAACAAATTAAATTCAATAGTTTTAAAAATAATAAATTAAATCATAAAGTTTCAAAATGTAATAAACTAAACTCTACAATTTTAAAAATAACAAATTAAACTCTAATTTTTTTTTTAAAAAAGTAACAAATTAAATATACAATGAGTCAATGAGGGTTTAATTTGTCACTTTTTTTAAAAAACCTCAAGGTTTAATTATATGATTAATTATTTACTTTTTAAAACCTTGATATTCAAGTAGTTATCTTTGCTTTCTCCCAAAAAAAAAAAAGTAGTTATCTTTGAAATTATAGGGATTAATTTGTTACACCTTATAAAGTATAGAGTTTAAAATGAATATTTCCCTAAAAATTGTCATTGATTGGGCAGGTCGGTTGGACTGGTTTAGTTTAAGGGATTAGTAATTTGAAGAGTGAAGAGTGAAGACACACCCTTTGTTTTTTGCTCTTTTTTTTTTTTTAACCCAGTGTAAAGACATAACCTTATTTCCTTGACAGGTACTATGCCCCAGTCCCTCCTCCCTAGTCTGCTGGGTCATTTTTTACTTTTGTAGTCAAACAGGTCCGAGAGAGAGAGAGAGAGAGAGAGAGAGAGAGAGAGAGAGAGAGATGGATGACTCTGCCCAATCCTACCGACAATAGGTATGGATCATGTTTGGTTTTAAGACATCTAATTAATCCAATTACAGGTTTATATATATATATATATATAAATCCAAGAGGAGGTTAGTCTAACTTCTCTAATATTTGTGGTACAATCTTCATATTCACAACATGAGTAAAATACTATTTTATGTATATTCCTTCTTCTTCTTCTTCTTTTTATTTTTTATTTTTTATTTTTTCTGTTATAGACATGGGTTAAAGGAGAAAATGTGTTTGTTTTTGTGTGTGTGTGAGAGAGAGAGAGAGAGAGTTGAGCTTCCTTAAATATAAAATTAAAAAGAGTTGGAGAGAGATAGTGAGTTTTTTTTTAATTTTATAGTAACAATGAAGGTAGGGAGAGTTTAAACCTAGATGTCTTGAAAATATCACAAAATACCAACTAATTGAACTACAAGGCTCTTGATGTGAAAGAGAGTGAGTCAAAATTAAGAATTAGTGGGTTCCAATTAATTCAATTTGTATGTTTTGAAGAAGAAAAAAAAGCTCTACATAATTTTCTTGTAATTGAATTTTCCACCTTGAAACGGGTGCTTTCTTATTGGATTATAAGAACTATGTATTAAGTGCTTGTCCCATCCCGATTCACGTATCAAAATAAAGACCAAAAAAATCAAAAAATTAAAAAAGATGCAAAATCATGAATTTCAAAGCCAAAAAGGGTAAAAATAAATACAACACATTTGAACGGTGAATCAAAAAGTCACAGCGATTGAAAATTTCATTTTACAGCAATTAAGACCAAAACTCTAACCTGGTATGGTCAAAAGGTTGACTTTTTGATTTGACCATTGGATCGTTTTGAATTTTAGACTGTCTCATATGACATATTTTTCACTTCAAAACGGTATTTTATGGGCCAAAATCAAAGTTAAAATAGATGAGATATCACCAAAATACCAAAAATCCTAACAAAAACATTCATTTTTTAAAGAAAACTAGTAGTTTTTTACCTGATTTCGTGCTATAAACTGTACCGATTGGACAAGAACTGGAACGAGTGGGCTGGACCATCTTGAAGAACAAGGTCTTAGCTAATTTTTCATCAAAAGGGCTAGAATGAGTGGGCTGGACCATGTTGAAGAACAAGGTCTTAACTAATTTTTCATCAAAAGGGCTCGACGATATCTGCTTTGGATTGGAAGATATGATTTTTTCAAGAAAAAATGTCATAGAATTTTTCAGCTTTGCGTCACCTTCCTTCCAAGTGCAATACCTTTAAAATAGTAAGAAAATTATGAAAAAAATACCTTTAAAATTTCAGAAAAAGTTTCTCTCTCTCTCTCTCTCTCTCTCTCTCTCTCTCTCTTTAGGAAACCCACACCAAAAAAAAAAAAAAAAAAAATCCATTTATAAGAGTTGGAGAGAGATAGTGAGTTTTTTTTTTTTTTTTTTTTAATTTTATAGTAACAATGAAGGTAGGGAGAGTTTAAACCTAGATGTCTTGAAAATATCACAAAATACCAACTAATTGAACTACAAGGCTCTTGATGTGAAAGAGAGAGAGTCAAAATTAAGAATTAGTGGGTTCCAATTAATTCAATTTGTATGTTTTGAAGAAGAAAAAAAAGCTCTACATAATTTTCTTGTAATTGAATTTTCCACCTTGAAACGGGTGCTTTCTTAGTGGATTATAAGAACTATGTATTAAGTGCTTGTCCCATCCCGATTCACGTATCAAAATAAAGACAAAAAAATCAAAAAATTAAAAAAGATGCAAAATCATGAATTTCAAAGCCAAAAAGGGTAAAAATAAATACAACACATTTGAACGGTGAATCAAAAAGTCACAGCGATTGAAAATTCCATTTTACAGCAATTAAGACCAAAACTCTAACCTGGTATGGTCAAAAGGTTGACTTTTTGATTTGACCGTTGGATCGTTTTGAATTTTAGACTGTCTCATATGACATATTTTTCACTTCAAAACGGTATTTTATGGGCCAAAATCAAACTTAAAATAGATGAGATATCACCAAAATACCAAAAATCCTAACAAAAACATTCATTTTTTAAAGAAAACTAGTAGTTTTTTACCTGATTTCGTGCTATAAACTGTACCGATTGGACAAGAACTGGAACGAGTGGGCTGGACCATCTTGAAGAACAAGTCCTTAGCTAATTTTTCATCAAAAGGGCTGGAATGAGTGGGCTGGACCATGTTGAAGAACAAGGTCTTAACTAATTTTTCATCAAAAGGGCTCGACGATATCTGCTTTGGATTGGAAGATATGATTTTTTCAAGAAAAAATGTCATAGAATTTTTCAGCTTTGCGTCACCTTCCTTCCAAGTGCAATATCTCAATGACCATAACTCCAAATAGAGCGAGGCTAGAACCGTTGGAAACTAGACATCCAGAACTTTTTGAGCATATATAAAAATCTGAAGAAAATGGATCTTGGAAAGGTCTCCAAACAGCCGCATGAAGATTGGGCCAGAAATAAAATAAAATAAAATAAAATACAAAAAATGCTGATGATGTGGCAAAAATGGAAGGATAACATAAGTGTAACATGTTATGTTACACTTATGCTAGCCTCCCATTTCCTCATTTCCCCTATAAATATCCCCCATTTTTGTGAAAAATCATGAAGAAAGATGGAGAAAATGAGTGAAAAATAGAGAAATAGGGGGGAAAATTTTGAGGAAAATCATAAAATAGTAAGAAAATTATGAAAAAAATACCTTTAAAATTTCAGAAAAAGTTTCTCTCTCTCTCTCTCTTTAGGAAACCCACACCAAAAAAAAAAAAAAAAAACTCCATTTATATTTGTTTGTAATTTTTGTGGGTAAGGCTATAGGGATGGGTTAGTTTCTTAGTAACTACACCCCCCCCCCCCCCTCTTTACTATCTTGCAATCATCATTTCTATATATATAAAATCTTTCTTTTTATCTTTCTTGTTGTTCACAGTTGCTTTATTTTCCTATGCTTTTGTGTATATNCCTCGTCCTTTAATTTATGCCATCCCATTTACTTTCAAGCAACCCCATCGCCTTTCATTTATGTCATCCCATTTAATTTCATACACACACACACACACACACACTCATATCTATATATATATATATATATATACACACTGTATCTAGACACTTAACTAAAAAAAATATTTTCTATCATCTCTCTTAAAGGTTTTTAAACCTCAAATAGAGCACAATATGGGTATGTCTTATAAGAATGGTGATGACTTAGAACTCTCATTTCTTTATAATGAAGAATCCATAAGGCTTGAAAGATATTAAATCTATTTAAGAGGAAATAAAAAAACATTTTTATTCAACATTTACAATATTCCAAGCTTTTTACTTTTATGTCATTTAAATTTATGCACTTTATTTTCTGCACTTTATTAGTGTGTTTCTTTACACTTCTTATCATTAAAGTTGCCATAAAGTAAATATGCTTGGGTACAACATTTCCTATACACACTATTTTAAGAAATGCTTTTTTTTTTTTTTTTTCTAAATCTTTTCCCGCCTCTTTCTAAAAAATGATGAAGTTTTTTTTTTTTTTTTTCCAAATAAAAAGATATTTTTTTAAGAAAAGTCTTTTCCTTTTAAAGAGTTTTCAAAACAAAAACCTTTTTTTTAAGATGCTCTTCCTTTTTACCAAAAAAAAAAAAAGATTTAAAAAAAATATATTTTTTAAGGGAAATCCGAAACCTAAATAAAAACTGTTTTAAAAATAAAAATCTGTTTCCTAAAACTGTTTTCAAAATTAAAAAAAAAAAAAAAATCTATTTTCAGAACTGTTTTCAAAATAATTTTCAGAACTGTTTTCAAAATAATATAAAACTGTTTTCAAAATGAAAATTTTGTTTTCAAAAACTGTTTTCAAAATAATAAAAAACTGTTTTCAAAATAAAAAATCTATTTTTCAAAGAGGGGAAACCCGAAAAAAATAATTATAAAATAAATGTTTTCAAAGTTTTTCAAAAGAAAATGTTTTCAAAAAGAAAATGTTTTCAAAAGTGTTTTTCTATATACAAAAGTGTGCTTTGAAAAAGTGCTTTCTTCAAAAAAGTACGTGTTTTCAAAAGGAAATGTTTTCATAAGACATTTTTACCACATTGGAGAAAATTGTTTGTATATAGTTGTAAGTACCAAGTTTGAATTCCAAGCCCACTGTGTGAATGAACTTAGGCCCAAAAATGCCAAAAACAATAAATTTGTAGAGAATAAGTTTGAATACTGACGGTAGTTGATCAAACAACCACTAAATAGATCTAGATGATAAGAGAATAAAAAGAAGAAGAAGGCACGTATTGAAAAAAAATTATCCTCGGCAGAGTCTGAGAAGGTCTTATCTTTTGTATCTCTCAGGTTCAATTACAAGTTTGTTTATTAGACGCTATAGCGTTTCTTCTCCTGAATTCTCGATCCCCCATTCTGGTTGTCACCCTTCCCTTATATACTCCCTTTCTTTTTCATCTCCACTTTCCACGTGTATGCAGGATGGTAAG
This sequence comes from Quercus suber, assembly GCF_002906115.3. Classification (NCBI taxonomy): domain Eukaryota; kingdom Viridiplantae; phylum Streptophyta; class Magnoliopsida; order Fagales; family Fagaceae; genus Quercus; species Quercus suber. Next base: position 54,611 of record NW_027070221.1, read on the forward strand.
TGTTGATACTTGTCCTATCAACCCCTCCCATAAGTCTTCATGTAGTAGCTGTAAGGTTGAAATGCACTGTTCAGGTATCACTTCCACATTAATGCGGCCAAGGAGTTAGCTGCAGAACATTTAATGCGGAGGTAACAGCTTTTGTAGATATTTGTTGCCTTCTTCTACCCCTCTCCTATTCAATGTCTGACTTTTAACCGTGATGCAACTTGAAAGGATGTTCAGGACGGTAGAACATTCCTACTGATCTTGGATCCACATTTCCAATATGACTTCTCTCCTCAGACATCTTTTGGACTATCATGTACAATTCTTATCTCTTCCTCTTCTACCATTTCCATAATAACATTGTTTGACCATCCTCAGAAAAGTAAATATCCTCAAACTAGGCCATAGGCCCAATATATATAATTTTAACAGTACCTTCTAGCTATCTAGCCCCCATAATAGTTGTTTTCAAAAAAACTTGTCTTCTTTCCTTTCCTAAAGAAAACTGGTTTTTACTATAAAGAAAAAAAAAATTAAAAATTAGATGTGTTCTACCACGTTGTTTTTCAAAAAAAATGCTTTCTCTCTTCCTTTAAAAAATAAAGAAATACCTTTTGAAAAAGTGTTTTACCAAGTAAAAAAATGTTTTTCTCAAAACCTCACAATAAAATATTTTCTAAAAAATGTGCTTTTCTAAAATAATGAAAGTTAACGTTGTAACTTTTTTAATTTTCTTAGAATAGTGGTAGTTTGAGGATATGTGTTCAAGGTTCATTCTCTTGAGTTTTTGAACACCCTATAAGCTTACATTGTCCCTAATATTTCTTGGCACTAATGAGTTTTCTTTGTCATCTTTTTACATGATTAAAATGAGAAAATGGTGGATGACAAGGTGCTATTCTTTCAATTTTTTTTTTTAAAATTTTTATGTTGTGATTTGTTTTTGTATAGTATTTAGTACTCACATGATAGCTATATAGTAAATAAATACTCATATGCTATTGTAAGGTATACTTGTATGGTCTCTCATATTTACTTATGTATATATCTCACATGTTTTGATTGTATATATTTTGTTGGAGTTAATATTCACATGATAGCTATATGGTAAATATTTATCCACATGTTTATATATGTATATTGTTTGCAAAAACTTTAAAAAAAAAAAAAAAAACAAAAAAAAAACTCAAATTGCCAAGTATTCTATTTTTTTCATAAAAAGTTAACGTTTTAAATAAATTAAAATGAGGTACGATTTTCAGATAGGTGTTGTGGGGTGCCTAACACCTTCCTCCACATGTAACCAAACTTCCGAGTCCAAGATACTTGGTTCAAAGACTTTTGGTTTGCCTTGATTAACAAATCCTTTAAAATTTGGTTTAGTTAATTAGATAATTTAAAATAAATTAGACATCTAAGTGATCAATCACACCTAATACAAAACTAATGGTTGGTGGCGACTCCTATTTTTTTTTTTTTTTAATTTAAAAAAAGGGACTCACATACACACTCCATTCTAGATACACATGCACACAAGAGTCACTTCGCCAAGAACTCAATGTGAGACGAAACACCTAAGTTTTAGAAAATTAAGGGCATTCACAATAAGGGAAGTAGAGTATAGTTGGCTGAAAATAAACTAATTTTAGATCAATTTTACTCTTTTCTATTTTACTCCCCTTCTCTCACCCTCAATCCAAATGGATCGTAAGGTCCTTAAACTATTTAGCCAAAAAAATGCCACATGTTTGGTAATTTTGTTAAGTAGAGAAGGGCACCCTTAAAAACTGAAACCCTACTTAAAGATAAAGCTCTAGCAGTAAATCTAACTGAAAAGACCTTTGGCATTTTGAATATTTGGTAAATTACTATGCTTAAAAGTTAAGAATTAATAATTAATATAGTACTTTTTCAATTAAAGCTCTGAGTTTCAACTTTTTGTATTGAAGATGTCTTCAGTTTAACCCTTAAAATTGTTTTCAATTTTAAATGATCTCTTAAAGCTCTTTAATGCAAATGTTTTGACAATTTCTATTAACAAAATTTAAGTCACTTAAAACATTGGTTAATAACCACTGCACATCATTAGCGTAATAGTCACCTTGCAAATATAAATGTTTGTGAAATGTGGGGAGTAAGGGTCAAAGTTCAAGTTTTCAGAAGGGAGTTTACACGCATATACATTTAGACTATATGTTAAAGTAGAATTCTATTAAAATTTTTTTTTTTTGGTTAATAGAATTTTTAGGATGGTGATAATGGCAATGATGTAGTTGTGGTAGGCGATTGGTGGAATTTTGGTGTAACTATGGTCGGGGGTTGCTTTAATTGGTATTAAAATACAAAGGTCAAGACCTTGTAGTTTAATTAGTTAGCATTATTATTTTCAATAGAGACATTCATAACTCAAATTTTCTTCTCTTCAACTATTGAATTATTAAAAAAATGTATTAAAATACAATGTACTTTCATCTTGTTATATTTAAAAGCTCTCTTTCAATTTGATTATCAAACATGGGTTACAATTTCAAACCACTTTTTATTATTGTAGTTTGCACAATGCTCACTATAACTTAAAAAAGAAAAGAAAGGAAAGTTAAAGCTCATAATTGCACAAGCTTGACGATTAAAACTCCATTGATTCTTAGATGGTGCTAAACTCTAAACTCTAAATAGATCATTAAAAGTTTTATTTTATTTTTAGAGATTGAGATCGTTAAAAGTTGAAAGATTACACATTGTCACTCAATGTGTAATCTTGAACTTTTACTTTTCCAATTTATTCATTTTAAGCCTCGATTTAGCTCCCTATTTGGCCATTTATATTTCAAAATTTTCATTTTGACCATTCATTTTAGTTCTTCATGAAAATGAAACTTTTGAAATGAAGAAGGTTGATGGAACTTTGGCACTTTTGGTTTACAAAAATTTATTTAATAAAAATCAAATATCTATATCATAAACTTTGTTAGGTTCATTACATAATGGCAATTTCATCCATTACTATTTATATACACATTACGATGTAGTTTTGCTAATCGGGTAAAACTTAGGAATAATTCATTAGGTGTATGCATTAGGTTCGTGTACTTAAGTACTACCCTTGTTAGACTTAATGGTAATTTTATACGTAGATTTCTTTTAATCTCCTGCATTGTATTATGACGTAAGATTCTTTGGACAATAATAAAACGTGTTACTATTTAAATTTACAACTCTCAAACTTGTCGTTGTTACGAGTTACAAAGATATCCTCTCACTAGAGAGTAGAGATTACCTCCCCAAATGGTAATTTAATAAATCACAATAGACAAAAGGACAAACTTAACACAAATAATAAAATTTAAGTACTAAACTAACAAAAACTTTAACGAACGAAAATAACAATTCTCCCAAACGTAAAAGTCTACGTCAAAACCGAACTCAATTCTCAATCACAATCATACGAAGGAAATTGTGAAACAAGAGGTCGTATGGCTCACATTCCTCGAAAAACAAATTATATATATATATACACATTAAAAAACTTACCAAAAGTAAAACAAAAATTTAGAAATACTAGTAAAAATTTCCAACATAAAACAGTCGTGTCGGTCTGTAACGAAAAGTTAACGTAGTTTACATCGCAAAACATGTGTCCCATCCCACCCAATCAGAAATTAACACGTTTACCCGTTTGATCTAATCTTAGAGAGAGAAACACAGAGAGTCGCAGACAGCTACGACTTACCAAAACAAAAAACAAAATAAACAAAAACATTACCCCAACCCACGTCCCATAATTAAAAAAAAAAAAAAAAAAATTTTCATATTATATCACCTGATTCTACAAAAATTGCAGAAACGAAAAGAATCAGAGTCTGATCGATCTGATTGATTGATTGTGAGAGAGAGAGAGAGAGAGAGTGAGATGGCTATGGCTCGAGCGAGCTCTGGGCTGCAATACCCGGAGCGGTTCTATGCGGCGGCTTCGTACGCCGGTTTCGACGGCGACACCAACTCGACCTTCAAATCTCTCACCTCTAAGTTCTCTAAAGAGTCCGCTGCTCTTCTTTACGGCTTGTACCAACAGGTATTGCCTCCACTCTCTCTTCGATCCGCTGCGTTTTTGTTTCGTTTCCAATACTCACTGTTTATTGCATTGCGCGAATTTGATTTGTGCTGAGTGAGATCAATAGGAAATTGCTGCTGCTGTTGCTGTGTGCAATGTGTTGTAGGTAGTTCGTGATGAAATTGTTGCGTTTTGGGTGTTGATTTAGGTAGATCTGGGGTTTTGGGGTGTTGGGAATGGTTGATCTGGGGTTGTGTTTGGTTGCTGGGAAAATGTGGATGAGAATTCCCTTTTTTTGGGGGGGGACTAGAATTGAGCTTCTTGGTGACCAAATAAGAGTTGGTTGTAATGAATTAAGGTTAATCTTTGTGTCAAATTGAGTATCAGTGTGTGTGGAATGTTTGATTGGTGAAATATTCTTAGTGTTTTTTTTTTTATTTTTTTAATGACGAATTGTTTGTTTGATTTGCAATTGTGGCGAACAAACGTGATTCGTGAATTCAAGTATCTGTTTGATGAGTATCAGTGTGTGTGTCAGGGTGTTTGCTTGGTGAATCTTCTTAGTGTTTTTTTAATTTTTAATGAGGAATTGTTTATTTGATTCATAATTGTGGCGAACAAACTTGATTTGTGAATTCAAGCATCTGTATGATGAATAATTGATTGGTGGATCTTTGGAATTAATTTATGAGGAATTGATTTTTTGATTTTGAAATTCTGGCGAACAAACTTGAATCGTGAATTCTAGTTTTAATGAGAAATTGTTAGTTTGATTTGAGATGCTCAAAAATGAATTTGTTGTTTTCTTTATCAGTGGGATTAAGCTACATGTCAAATTAAGTATTTATGTGTGGAGTATTTGATTCGTGAATTTATTTGTAGAGAGAGGAATAACTTGTTTGATTTGAGATTTTTGTTGAAAAGAATTTCGTTGCTGAATTTGCTGTTCGTTTCTGTTGCAGGCGACAGTCGGAGCTTGTAACATACCGGAACCTAATTCTTGGAAAGTTGTTGAGCATACCAAATGGAAGAGGTTTGTGCTCTTAAGCTCTCCTGCGCTGTCATTTCATATGCTAATGTGCATCTGTTAAACACAAATATGTGCTTATTTTTGCACTTGTAGCATAATATTTTGACTTGTGTATTCTAAAATTAGTTGGTGATATTTGGAAATGGCATAAAGGATTGTCAGACCTTAGAACACATACATGAGCTGATGAGCCTAGGTTTTGAGCTTTGCTTAGGGAATTCATTGCTTTAGTCATCTAGTTGCTTGGGAATGGGAATTTTGAGAGTTATCTTGTTGAATACCTTCTTCTTCTTCTTCTTCTTCTTCTTTTTTTTTTTTTTGGGTAGCTTCTTATAATGAACACATGCTATTAGGAAAAAAGTGGTCTTGAAGCCTTGGGATGAGGAAATCTGAAAAGTGGTTGAGGGAGAAGTTTGAAATGTGTTAGCATTTAAAAAATTGTGAAGTTACCACTTATCAAAAAAAAAAAAAAAAATTGTGCAGTTACTGAATCATTTTATATTTTCTGTGGAGAGTTGGATATGAGTTTGCTGGATGTGGAGGAATTTGGTTAATTAGGATGATGATGATGTTATTAATGAATGGGATCCTTGTTACATCATTGGTGATATGGCACGTGGTATACTTTTGGACTTTATTTGATGTCTGCGGCCTTTGCTGGATTTGGTTTTCTCAAGGGTTTTATTATTTATGCAGCTGGAGCGGGCTTGGAAACACGTCTCCCACAGAAGCTATGCGTCTCTTTGTGAAAATATTGGAGGTCCATGCAATTAAGATTTTTTGGGGCGTTTTCTTGTAATGTCGTGTAGAAACTTGGGTAATTGATTTTTTTTTTATATTTTCCTTTTGGGTAGGAAGATGATCCAAGTTGGTATTCAAGAGCTTCTAACTTTGTTGCAGAGCCTGTAGTAGATGTGCAAATGAATGTGAGTATCATGGAACTTGTTTATATTGTGTAGTTCCTTCTTCTTCTTCCTTTATTTTTGATTGACTTAATCAATGTCAGTTAAGAATTTCATCTTCATATTTTGTCATAATAGATAACTGTACAGAATAATGTGAAAAATATCTCTGCCTATAACCATATAACCTCTCTGATTTCTGTTCCACCATTACCATTTATGCTTCATCGCTACCATTGCTGTTACCCATCACTATTACTTCTAATCTGCTGCTGTTGCTGGCACATATTATGGCAAATACACAATCTTTTTTACACTGATGCTACTATCAAGGCACCATAAATTTACAAAAAAGCAGTGCGACCAAAGTGACGATGTCTCACTTAAGCCTCCATTATCATACCACTGTCACTATACCACTGCCTATTCAATCACTGCTGTTGCACTGGCATTCCCTGATTTCGACCCTCCTACCACCACCACCACCACTACACAGTTATCTTGAATTACATAACCAACATCACATTTCATCTATTTTTAATCCTCTGCCTTATTTTTTGTTGGTAAATTATCTATGCATTAAGTGGATCACTCAATACATTCATGTTTCTTCTGCTATTGAAAAGGCCACTAAAAAAAGGAAATATTCTTGTTCTCTTATGCATCTGTTCTTGTATGCTCTCACACTCCACTACTTACCAAAAAATAAAATAAAATGCTCACATACTCCACTATGCGTCTGTTTTTAAAATTGGGATTGGAAAAGAGGGAGCTCTAAGTGATCAAAGTCTTGTGTTATTGAGAGCCATAGGTGTAATAATTATACCTTAATTCTGCATGGATAGCATGGGCTATAAATCTAGCTCTTTTTCATCTTTGTTCTTACTATGATTATTGTGTTTTTCACTTTTTCTTTGTCTTTTTGCGTAATTTTTTGGATGGTTCATAGCATAATTCAAAAGTTGAGCCAGTGGTTGAGAATGGGAATTCTTTTCCTGAGACAAAGACTATTTCCACTGAAAATGGGAGCCTGACAGAAACTCAGGATAAAGATATTGTTGTGGAAGGCCTTGGCTCAGTTGCCGTGTATGATCAATGGATTGCACCTCCAATATCTGGTCAACGCCCAAAAGCCCGATATGAGGTATTGTTATTTATTTATTTATTTTTTTTATAGTATGAATTTGTTTCTGGCCTTTTCTTCTTTTCTCTGAACAAAGCATTGGTCAAATATTTTCAGCATGCTGCAGCAGTTGTGCAAGACAAGATGTACATATATGGCGGAAACCACAATGGTCGTTACCTTAATGATATTCATGTAAGAAAATTTTCTTTACATATACATATGTTGATGGCCTCATGCGATATAGAAATAACATCTTCCATTTGGTTTTGTTCCTTGGGCTATCGCTAGGGCACTGCCTTTTTTATTGTTGTCTCCTGTTGACTTGGTATTTGAATTGGTTTCCTTTGCTTTCATTAGTTCTCTGTTTTTCTTTTTATACGTTCAATAAGTTGTTACTCATTCACAAAGAACAAAGGAACAATAAATAGAAAGAAAAAGTAAAAGAGTTATTCTGGGCAACTTTGAATATTTAGCATTGTGCTTTTGTGATTCTGAGCTTTATTTTCTTGTGTGTTCATTTTTTAGATGGAATCTTGGTTTTACATTTAAACTCTTTTTGTTTTTTGCCTTTGCATTGATGTGGTTACAGATTTTTCCACCTTCCCTAACTTGAGTAATAATGCAGGTACTGGATTTGAGAAGTTGGACTTGGTCAAAGATTGAGGCAAAGTCTGGGGCTGAGTCCCTGGAGTCACCGTCTCCAGTAACGTTTGCTCCTTGTGCTGGTCATTCCTTGGTTAGTAAAGAGCAGTTTTATGTTTTCATTACGTGGACTTCTTGAAGAAAGTTTTTCTCAGTAATATAAGAACTTTTTCATATTATCTATTTGTTTCTACTGGCATGTTGTAAGTTGTAACATATTTTGTATCGGTAATGAATTCTTTTAACTGGTGATGAAATTATCATCTTTCGTTATTTCTGTAGATACCATGGGAGAATAAGCTTCTGTCTGTTGCTGGACATACAAAGGATCCAGCTGAAAGTATACAAGGTATAAGTCAATATCATTTACCTATCAAAAAATGACAATATCATTTACTGCCTTTTGATTTATTTGAGTTTGTGAACTTTGTGGAAATATCGTACTTATAAAAGTGGAAAAACTGTGGAAAGTTTTAAGTTAGAGAAACATTTATGACCAGAAAATGGATCATTCTGCCATTTCTGACCTAAATCTTTTGCGATGCATGATTCACCTTTAAAAAGAGGTATGGATTACTGAGATTCTTGATGGTTATAATAATATAAAATTTTTAATCATTGGCATGTGTGATACACAGATTGATCAAAAGTCATATGTAAATAAAGAAAATACTTCAAAAATATAATTTAAATTACACAATAAAATAATTAGTAAAAATGAAATTATAAAATAAACTTTAAGTCACTTGGCGAAAGCACAGTGTTAGACTGAGTCTTTGTCAAAACAAAAAACTATAATGAATTTTTAAAATAAATTAAAATAAACAATAAAACGCCTTTTAGATCTCTCGATGCCTTTAATAATTGAATTTTATTCATGAAAATATTTTAAATTTCTGAAAATTTTGTCAATAATGAAACTCCTTATTGAGTAGTAAACTATGTTAATAATTTTTATATACTTGTAGTGTCTCACATTACAAAATCACGTCATACTGTGTGTAATGCTTACATTGAAACACATAGTAAAAGTACAATGTATAAAACCCAACTTTATTATTAAAAAAGATTATGGTAGATTATTAGAATAATATAACATAAAAAGTGAATTTTAAATAAAATAAAAAAATTCTAATTTTCTGTTGTACTTTTAATCCTCTTATAACTTTGGAAATTAAGTTTCACTTAGAGGAAACTATATTAATAGTTTTAATGTGCTCAAAATGTGCCACATAGCCAAAAAAAAAGAAAAGAAAAGAAAATATAATAATGCAACTTTTATTATATAGTATATGATGTAAAAAGCTCAAAACTTATGCAAGTCATTCAGTACAATAATACTGAAGACATGCACTATCTCCTCATCATACCATTTCTAAACAATTCTTCATTCTCATGACAGTGAGGGCATTTGATCTACAATCTAATACTTGGTCACCGCTAAAGACTTATGGCAAAGCTCCGGTATGTATCTGTTTTTCTTTTCCAATCTTTGATAAATTTCTGAATATCAACATTATGAAATCACTTGCTGTAGTTCAAAATCTCAAATTGGAGAGTTGCTGATTGGCTGCTGTTTGCTATTCTTTTTCTCTGCAAGGATTAAAATATGCTTATGGGTTTTGAATAGTCCTAAACCAGTTGGAAATTCAATAATTCAAGGCTTGTTGTCCGTTTCAGAATTGATTGTTTATAAAGAAACTATGAAAATAAAATTTCTAATTTTCATTTTGGTTTTAACAAGATTGGTTGGCATTTTGAAACTGGTATGATGAAGTGTTGGATTGTACTCGTAATTCCTTATTGGAAATCACAAGAATGTGCTTGGAAGTTTTTGAAACTATGGTGCTCTCTTATGTGTTGTAAATATTGTCTCACTTCTATTTATGCTTTTCAGGTATCACGTGGAGGTCAGTCAGTGACTCTTTTTGGGACCAGCTTAGTGATTTTTGGTGGACAAGATGCAAAGAGAACTCTCTTAAACGATCTTCATATTCTTGACCTAGAAACTTTGACATGGGATGAAATAGATGCCGTGTAAGACAATTCAATTTATGGCAATTTCATAACCAATTTTTTCCTTCCTGTTTTTTTTTTGGGAAGGGGTGGAAGGGTGTTTTTTGTTTTCTTTGTCTGGGTTGAAATAGATGCAGTGTAAGACGATTCAGTTTCTGGAAATTTCATAACCAATTTTTTCCTTTTTTTCTAGAAGGCAATGGAGGGTGTTTTTTTTTTGGGTTTGTTAATGGCAACCATACAAAAGACAAATTATGATCATAATCATTTGGTTTTATAACAATTAAAATGTTGGTTAAAGAGTCAATCGCACTTAAGCACATAGGCCTCTTGAATTGTAGGCACAAAGCTTAAAGCACAAGCATTTGCCTGATTGAAGTGAAGCACACATGTTTCAAATATAATATATAACATCTACTAATAGAAATATTCATAATATATGATAAAAATAAAATAAAAACTCAAAATAGTTATATATTTTACCAATTAGGTAAGTGGAATTGTCTGAAGTATGAAAGTTCAAATTTTCTTAAATTATTTCAATTAATATATATTTTTTTTTTGGTAGTAAATTTGAAAACAATTATCAATAGAGAATATGATAATAATATAGTCATCAGAAGTTCAAACATAACATTTTATATAATTCTCTTATACTTTCTAAAAAATACATAATTATGATAATACAATCAAATGAAGTTTATGTTTCAAACAAAATATATCTAGAAGGTAAAGACAAGAAGCACAAGAATAGTAAATTAACCTTATTCATATTCAACATATAAATAAAAAATTTCTTGAGTAATATAACACCTTAAGAATAGTGTTTGTATAATATCAATGGTTTGTGTTATTTAACACCTTAAGAATAGTGTTTGTATAATATTCAATGGTTCATCTCATTTCCTTCAAGATTGAGCAATTAATTTGAATGATTTATAGACTTTTTAGCAGAAAAAGTTGTGCCTAGGCTTGCTTTCTGCTTCTTCAAAAAGCGCCAAAAAAGCTTGCCTAAGGTGCTTCATTAAATGAGCTTCGCTTCAGCCAAGCAAAGTGCCTAGACCTTGGGGATTTGAGCTTTGAACTTTAAGCATGCCTAAGTGCGCTTTTAACAACATTGCATACTCCTGTTGATAATATGCAAGATGCATTTGCTGGCATTATGTGGTGGTAGTTATAAAGTGCTTTTGCACCATGATGATACTTCTAGTTTACCTCCACCTATATCTAAATGGTTTACTTTTAACAAATAGAGAAGAAACATTATCTTTTTCCCCATGCACTATACATCTTTGTTTCATAGTTTACCTTTTGCCTACTGTTCTCTAGATTGAAATAGAATATAAAATTATAATATTTATTTAGATAAAATTTTGGGCTTATCAATATTTAATTTTTATACAGGGGGGTGCCTCCTTCTCCAAGGTCTGATCATGCTGCTGCAGTACATGCTGAGCGTTACCTTCTGATCTTTGGTGGTGGTTCACATGCCACTTGCTTCAATGATCTACATGTCCTTGATTTGCAAGCTGTAAGATGGCTGTCCTTCCCTTGTCTCCATCTTGTTGTCTACTGGGACTATCTTTTATCTTTCATATATTTCAACTGTGTAGATGGAATGGTCCAGACCCACACAACAGGGTGAGATACCTACTCCACGGGCTGGACATGCAGGTGTGACAGTTGGGGAGAATTGGTTCATTGTTGGTGGTGGTGACAATAAGAGTGGTATGCATTCTATGAGTTTAATATTTTGACATGAAACTTGATTGAAATCTGGTTTATTGTTATGGAGTACAATTTGAATGAGTTAACTTAGATACTTGAAAATTATTAGCCTAATTAGACAAGCATTCAATGTGGGATAAGATTTTTAAATTAATGGCCGAAGCATTAAAAGCATTTGGAAGAGCATCAGAGCATTGAATCTTTCATGTCCCTGATAATAGTTTGTATTTGTTTCCCCAGCGTCAGAAAAATTTCTGATTGTACTTGTTCCATTGAATGATGGTTGCCACCCACCCCCTCCCCCTTTTTTTTTTTTTTTTTTTGGTGGGGGGGAAGCATATGGGTTTAAATTGATTATTTGTTATATCTGGTTGGTCTGAAATGTATCGATGTTTAAGTTTCTAAGTAAAGTAGAGAATAAAATTTGTGGTTTTTGTGGAAGTGCCCCTTATTTTCCATTCACTTTAATTGGCTATTTGCAGGAGTCTCTGAAACTGTTGTCCTCAACATGTCTACACTTGTTTGGTCAGTAGTAACAACTGTTCAAGGACGAGTTCCAGTTGCTAGTGAGGTGCTTTGCTTTGCGCTTGTTACTTAAGCTGAAGAGCATGTTGTTCTACATGTGTTGACATTAAATAATTTGAACGGGTTTTGACAAAAATCTTAGCCAGTTTGGAGGGAAGTCATCCTGACCCCTTGTTGCTTTATAATTGCCTTCTATTGCAGGGTTTGAGTTTGGCTGTAAGCTCCTTCAATGGCGAAGACGTACTTGTTTCTTTTGGAGGATATAATGGTCGTTACAACAGCGAGGTGAAGGCAGTTTTAAGTTGTAGCTGTGGCTTCTTCTGCGCTTGCTCAATTTTCTTTCTTGATTTTGCTTTTTTCTGTTAGGTTAATGTTCTTAAACCAAGCCACAAATCGACCTTGCAATCAAAGATAATAGAAACTCCTGTCCCAGACAGTGTTGCTGTGAATAATGCTACAAATGCTACAAGAGATCTGGAGTCTGAGTTTGAGGCAGGCCAAGAAGGGAAAATTAGGGAAATTGTTATGGACAATGTTGACTCAGAGCCTGTGGTATGTAATCTAGCAAATTATGTTGATTTTTTGGCCTTTGTTTTAGTTCATTGAAAATATGCTGGTATGCTATCTGCCATGTTTTTTGGCAACATGGAGAATATATCGTACTAGATATGGGGATTACAAACTTGCATAAAAGATACACTCTTATACATATCACTGTTTCCACTGAATTTAGATATGATGCATTCTGTGAATTAGTGCTTCTTGACTATAATCAGGATAAGTCTAATGAATATGGCAAACTAATTCTGAAAGATAGTGAAATTACTGCGTTGTATATTTTTCCAAATAAGATTTATCCCCAAAAAAAAAAAAAAAAAAAATCCAAATAAGAGCTGAAATTAATTGCTCCATGATACTGCAGATCCAATCTTGAATATTTAAACAATTTGCTAGATACATTTCTCACGAGCACTGGCTTATCATTTCCTTTCTAATCCTGCAAAGTACACATAATTATATGCCACTCTTGAATTCCAAACAATTCCTAATATTCATTTATGTGTACCTTGTAACTTTTTTTTGGAAAAAAGGGGGGGGGGGGGGGGAGCTTAGGAACCGTGTATTGCTTGCAATGCTTTCATGTTACCACTTTTGATACGAACTTTTGTTTTCATGCAGAAATCCAATGGTGAGCACAGTAATATACATCTTGTGGCAACCCTCAAGTCAGAGAAAGAGGAATTAGAATCATTGCTCAGCAAAGAGAATATGCACTCTCTTCAATTAAAGCAAGAGTTATCAGAGGCTGAGAGTCGTAACACTGATCTATACAAGGTATCTAGCACTTAACTGCTTATATAATTTCTCACTCTGTCTATTATTAAGTTTCTTCTTTGACAAATGCAGAATCTTTAATGAGATTTATTTTAATGCAGTATGATGCACACTAAGTGTCATTTGTTTTTTCAAAATTGCCCTTTGAAAATGTGAGGAAAGAGTAGTGTAGGAATGGTGGTCTATGAAACAAGATGATAAATTTTTTTGAACTTTTGGTGGAAATGCATTTGGAGGCTCTGACTGTGTGAAATGGATTCCGTTAGCAATAATGAATTTAGTTTTGGTAAGTGATATAAAGATTTTTTTTAGGGGAAGGATTTTTTGGGGGGTGGTGCTTGCAGCTCTAATTGCTGTCTGGCAGGAATCATTATCCTTTATGAATATGGAAGAAGATAGCATGGAGAATACTTGAACCCAGTTAGTTTTCACTTTGATGATGGTTGGTTGCACTAGTTATGCTGAATTTAACAATCAAGCTGTGTTTTGTGGTGAAAATCCTTTCAAAATGAACATATAATTGGGGATTATTGTATTGAAAATGCTGGAGCTTTTAGTCAAATTGTTTGGTTCCAATGGTGGTAGCAATCCAGTGAATTTCATTATACTTTTACACTTTACGCATTTTGCTAAGATAAGGCAAGAGAAAAGATGTGAAACACTAGCTAGCAACTATACCATGGCATTTAGTTTTATAACGGGAAATATTTCTGAAATTTGTCTTTTATCAAGGAGGGCAAATCATGGCCTTTGCAGGTTACTAGGAATCTTAAAAAAAAAAAAAAAAACCTATAAACTAAAACTTATTGCTAATGCTATTTGGCCCGCAAGGAAAGTGCCTGTATGGGTGCGTGTCTTGTGTTTTCCTACTAAAAAAAAACCAATTTAACTTGCTACTATTTGTTGCACAATACTATTTCCCATTGTCAGTATAATGTTTAATATTTTGCCCCTTCCCTAATTATGCCTTCAATTCATTGTAGGAGCTCCAATCCGTGCGTGGTCAACTTGCAGCTGAGCAGTCTAGATGTTTCAAACTAGAGGTATGCATGCCTTTAGTTGTTTCAGTTGCACTAGATTATCCCAAAAAATCCTGTAAAGAATATTGTCTTTAACTTGTTTGTTAGGAGTTTGATCACTTTGCTAGTTGCATTGGCATTCTACCTAATCTAATTTGCTATTTATTCAGGGAAATAAAATTTTCTGAAAGAATAATATAATACTGGAAATTGCAAATATAAAATTGAGCAGAACATGCAGTCATGCTTTATTTTAGAAAAAAATGAAACAGTAAAAATAATGTTTCAATTAACACAATGGTTGTTTGAGCCCCTCTAGCATGGACGTTTAATTATTAAGTGGAATAAGTCATAGATATAATAAGTGTGAAAAGTTAGGGAGTATGATTGTTCAGTTCAAATTTGGGAATACGTTCATCTGCTAATTTACTCTTTGAACCAACAGGTTGATGTTGCAGAGCTACGGCAGAAGCTCCAAACAATGGAGACATTGCAGAAGGAACTGGAACTCCTTCGGCGACAAAAAGCTGCATCTGAACAAGCTGCCTTGAATGCAAAACAGAAGCAGGGCTCAGGCGGCATGTGGGGTTGGCTTGCTGGAACGCCTTCTAGCGAAAATACCGATGATGCCTGAAAATTTGCAAAAGCCTAGTTGAATAGTGATTACTTAGATTTGGTTTCCATTGATCCATATTTGTTTCACATATTTTTGTTCCTTCCCCATATTTTCCCATTTTATACTATAAAAACACCCTCAATTCTTTCCTGTGATAGAAATAAGGTATCAGGTTTTTGTTGGTCGGGAGGAAAACCCCTTGGGGATTCATGAATACATGTACTGTAATTCAATTATCTAGTTCTATATGGCTGTTAGTGCAATATCGCTCTTGTAACCAAAATTTTGGAGTTTGTACCTGTGAGGTAAATGTATTATTCGAGTGAAGTATAGGTTTTCATGTTTATTAACTTTCTCATCTTATGAGATATATATTTTAGTGGCTTCTCTAACTGCTCAATGCATCATTGATCATTTCATGCATGAAAGCTGGTTGTCAATTGTCATTAGAACTGTTTGCCTCAAGAACAACATTAATAACCTTTAGACAAACTAAAATTAACTACAAAATAAATCACAAATCCAGTCCAAACAAAAACAAAACAATAAAAAATTCCCAACTTTACCCATTTAATTTCTCTCTCTCTGCCTCGCTTCTCTCAATCTTCCTCCATTCCTCACTGCCTTTGACATCAGATCCACAAACCAGTCACCAAGCTCACAGCTGCAGGTTCTCAGCTTGGTCTACTTTTCACACACACACATGAGTTGAGTTGGCTAAGGTATGGTCTTCTCTTCTCGATCAGTTGATTTATCTTCATTGATCTTGCTATGTCTGTAGAGCACGTGCATGCCAAGGGAACAAATAATACAACTTAGTAGTAGCTGAAGATAAATGCCTCAAGTGTTTGTTAGGATCCAGATATGTTGGAATTAAGGGATAGTTTGAATTTGAATAATTTGGATTAGGATGTTGTTCGGTTGTTGTTATCATTTAAACTTCCTAGAGATAGGATTCATTCTGTTTCCTAGGTAGGATAAATGATAAGGTTGATTGTAATCTGTTCATTTGGATTAGTCCTGATGTATTTAAACCATGAACGCTTAAATAAGAGGCAAGCAAATTTTATTCCTAAAAATTCTTTCCTTTCTGCTTGTTCTTGGAGGGTTGTCGCCTAGAATATGACTAATTGTTTCCATTCAATTGATCGGGTCATAGCATTTGGTATCAGAGCTAGATAACTTCCAACCCACCACCATCCACATGATCAACTACCAACGATGATCGACTGTCTGCTCTAGAAGTCATTAGCCATTCACTTTGAAGGCAGGTCGATGACCAGCGGGAAGAATTGACAGGAATACGTGAGAGTATAGATGCCTTCTCCAATGCTATAGCAAAGATGGGACGACAGCTTGAAGCAAGGGCTGAGCAGACCAATGAAACCAACTAGAATGACAACCGTGAGGATGGTTACGTTGGATTTATCGAGGTTCAGATGTTGTTTTGGGAATGCAATGGCTACAAAGCCTTGGAAAAGTTTTGCATGACGGGAGTAATCTCACTATGGAGTTTTGGAATGAAGACAAAAAGTTAGCCATTCACTTTGAAGGCAGGTCGATGACCAGCGGGAAGAATTGACAGGAATACGTGAGAGTATAGATGCCTTCTCCAATGCTATAGCAAAGATGGGACGACAGCTTGAAGCAAGGGCTGAGCAGACCAATGAAACCAACTAGAATGACAACCGTGAGGATGGTTACGTTGGATTTATCGAGGTTCAGATGTTGTTTTGGGAATGCAATGGCTACAAAGCCTTGGAAAAGTTTTGCATGACGGGAGTAATCTCACTATGGAGTTTTGGAATGAAGACAAAAAGTTCGTGTTGCAAGGAGACAATACGCGGAAGGTGACACACGACACTATTCAATCCATCCAAAAGCTTCTAGCTAGTGGATTGGAAACCTACGTGAAGACTATCAATGGGCCTATCTATGATGCTAAGGTGGACTTGGCCCAAGCCCAAACCAAAGAACTTGAGGTATTATTAAAACAATTCTAGCTCGTATCTTGCATTCCTACCACTCTGCCTCCCGCACAATGCCATGAACATAAAATAATCTTGGGACAAGGCAGGGGACCTATTAATGTTCCCCTGTTCTATTAGTGAAAAAGAAGGATGGCTTATGGAGATTTTGTGTCGACTACAGAGATTTAAATCATGTGACTGTTAAGGATCGATATTCGATTCCTGCCATAGATGAGTTATTTGATATACGTGTATCTATGAATATATGTACTTTTAAGTGATAAATGCCTCAAGTGTTTGTTAGGATTCGGATATATTGGAATTAAGTGATAGTTCGTGTTTGAATAATTTGGATTAGGATGTTTTTAGGTTGTTGTTATCATTTAAACTTCCTAGAGATAGGATTCATTCTGTTTCCTGGGTAGGATAAGTGATAAGATTGATTGTTATCTTTTCATTTGGATTAGTCTTGTTGATGTATTTAAACTATGAACGGTGAAATAAGAGGTAAGCAAATATTATTCCTAAAAATCTTTTCCTTTCTACTTGTTCTTGGAGGGTTGTCGCCTCGAATACGACTAATTGTTTCCATTCAATTGATCGGATCATAGCAGATATGAGTTTATTTCTTAATCTGTGATGTCTCGTCTCTCTCATTGTTGTGTGTGTGTGTCTCTCTTTTTTGATGGAACTGGCGTGTCTCTTTGTTTTTTCTTTATCCTTTTTTTTTTAAAAGTTTTTTTCTGCTTCAGCTTAAGTTACACACACACACACACACACACGCACACACACTTCTTTTAATAAAATAATAAATATTGGACCTTTCAACGCTTGTTCAACAATCTAATTTATGTGAGAAATATTAAAGTGTGGCTTGGACCTCGTAAGGACCGTGCACCCAACCTAATAAACATTAATCATTGATAATGTGTTTTTTTTTAGGTTCATAATTGACAATGTGTTTTTTTTCTTTAACATTTGTTTAATTAATCCAATAAATTATCATTAGTAATTTTATTGTGACTTGTGCGATTTGTTTGGCGTTTTTTTAGACTAATTTATGACACAATAGAACTATTCAATATAGAATAATCAACATTTATTTGATTTGTATTTGTAGATTATGAGAAAATTAATTGCAATGTTTGATTTTTTTCAAAAGAAAAAATAAAAATTATTTGCAAGCCGATGTTGATGTTCAAACATTGCCAAACTCTATTATTAATGTTTCAATTTTTGAAAATTCTTCAAAGAAAATTGAAAAATCACCACAGCATCAAGTCGTAATCTAACTTTGGCTTATACTTCGGCCGACACAAATTCGAATCTTGGTTATGTCCCTGGACTAAATTATCAAAAAGAAAAGTATACCTCAATTATTCATTGTAGGCTTGTAGCTATCTTGTTTTGTATCCTACTTCTCAGAAAATCAAATCTACTGTACTGTTAGGGCAAACTTCCATATACTGTTGAAAACGATATACTTTGTCTCTTAGGACCTATTTAGTGAGTGAGTTCAAATTCACATTTTCACATTTTAAACAATATTATATATATTTCCACACACTTTTTCACTCACACGTATTTCAAAAAATTACAAACAATAATTCTCAAACTAGTCTACCAAACACCCTCTTAATTTTTGAAAGAACCTTTCTATCTTTAAATTATTGCGGGAAGGTTCTTTTCTCCTTATGTGTGTGTGTATATATATATATATAAACTCTTTAAAAATCTTTTAATAATCTAGTGAGCAAGAACTTTTTTTTTTTTTTTTTTTGAAGTTTAGAAGATAAAAAATAAATTTCATGTAAACTTTAGAGTTCACGATAACGAAACCAATATTTTAGTTTGAAATTTGTGATAAATGGGAATAAAGATATCTTAGTTTATTTCTTCGTCCAAACACAGAATGAAGTCAGATTCTTTGCTTGCCATTTTCAGTTTGAGATACGTGTATCTATGAATATATGTACTTTTAAGATAGCGTAACTATATATTGAGGGCAAAATTTGCCAAACAGTACATTTTCCAAAAAAAATTAGGCGCGTGGCATGCGTCCAAAGTTATTTAGTAAGTTGGACTATTTTTGAAAGTCGAGTTTGGCAAACTCGACTTTGGGTTGAAAAACGAACACTATAATGGCGTTTTTTTTAGTGGCGTTTGTAAATTTTGCCCTATATTGAGTGTTGTTACCATATTGAGTGATGAAAGGCATTACAAATTATAATGCCAAAAAACTAAAACTAATAAATTGACGGAGCAATAAAATGATTGGTGCCAATTTATTAATATAACATAAATGAATGTTCTAATAAATTTTTTTTTTTTTGATTAGTAACATTTTTTTTAAAAAGAGTTTCAACCTATGGCGTCCGCTCCTGATGATAGATCTTTATCATCAGACTAAGACATTAGACCAAGACACCAATTGGTTTTTGGTATAGGTAGAGATTGAACCCCAGATCTCTTATTCAACCATAAGAGACTTTACCAGTTGAGTTAACTAGAACCCACTAATCGGTAACATCTTAGTTTGTAAGGTTTATATTAGAAAATTTGTTGTATCGCATTATTTAACTCATATTACTCCTTCATAATCTCTCAAAAAAAAAATATTATTACTCTTTCATATATATATACAAACCCCATGACTCCACAACCCTAAGTTCTTTCACTTATTTGTAATTTCCTATGTAGCATCTTGGGGTCATTTTTAAAGGATTTCTTCCAATAATTATCTTTTGTTTTTGTTTTTGGTTTTTTTTTTTTGTTTGTTTGGTGAAATTATCTGTGTATGAGTAGATATGAGACTAGACACACGTGAACAAGTGTTCTATAAGCTTTGGACACCCACATTTTTTTTTAAAAAGTTGTTCTTCCGAGTAACAAGCTCTTAATTTGCTATTCATAAGGTTGTAAACGAGCTGAGTTTTGTTAAGTATTGAATGTTCAAATTTGGCTTGACAACAAAAGTAAAATGTTTAGACATGGCTCAAGCTCGAACCAAGTTAACAAATAGTGTTCAAGATTGCGCTTGTCCAAAAGTTCAAAAAGTTGAGAGCACGGCTTGGCTCTTGATTCATTAGTCAAGTTGAGCTTGAGCCAAATATCATGCTCAAACTCGAGCTCAATATTAAGCTTTTGATCTTGAGATCCAACACAAATATGTTACCAAGCACATATTAAACATATTATCAAATTCATTTGGTTTGGATGAGAGGTCTTAACTCTTAACTCTCAAGTCTCAACGCCTAATTAATTCTAGGCTTAGTGAGATATGAGTATATTTTTTAAGCCCATATCAAGTTTATATCAACCCTAGGCTAGACATGTTTTATTGAGCCCTACTGTCTACAACTTGTTCATGATCAATTTTTTTGCTTGAGCTCAACTTGTTTATTAAACAAGTCTAAAATTGAGGCTCAAACTTGATTTTTTCATAAACAAACAAATATAATGTGCTTTAAGCAATGCTAAACATTTTACCCCATGACCACTGCCTTGAGTCGTTGGCAGCCAGCACTCAATCTTTGAACCTAGGTGGGATGACTCTGACTCCAACTCTGACTTTGACTTTGAATGACTGAGGAAATGAGCTTCCAATGATATATTTTTGGAAGTTTTGTAGGTTATTTAGTTCATGATATGGTGTTTTTCCCCAAACTTGAATGTGTGCTTGTTAGTTGTTCTATAGTTAATTGGTTGAAATTTGAGTTACTGGAGAACACACACCAGTCACCACATGTTTGATGGGAAGGCCATTTTTCATGTCTATCTTGTATTCCTCTCATTAGACAGGCCTATTAAGTATTAGCAGCAACTAAAGAGGCCATTTTGATGTTAATAAACAATTGTAACTTTGAGCATCATCCATGACAACCCTTTCACCGATAAGCTTCTTGACAATATGAAAGATTTTTGGCTTATGGGGAGTTGGGGCTTTGCCCAAAATTTGCTAAGAGGTGTTCAACTGTTAGTAAGGGGTTTGATGGCAGTTAACTTATGAAAGGCTATGTTGTGGTTGAATGCAAATTCTGCGGATCAAGGTTGGACAAGAGTGGAGATATGTTATATTTATTGATGTTGGCAATATTAATAATGGATGAATGAAGTTCTTGAATTTCCTCTCTTCCCTAACAATTAGGTTAAAATATTGTTTTCATCCATGACTTTTGATTTTCTTTTATAAACTTCAAAAAGATTCATTTTTGTCTCTAAATTATTAAAAATTTTACACTTTCTGTCCTTAAACTATAATAAAATAAAATAAAAAATTTCATCCCAAAACTGTTGGAAAAAGTTCTTTAAAATAAAGTGTAATGTTTTCAAAAGACTAGGATGAAAAAATAACATTTTTTTTTTAATTAGAGTTTAGGGATGACAAATGAGCTCCATGCAAACTTTTAGGAACAGAAACAATATTTTAGCATAAAATTAACTATTGATTGGGTTTATAACGATCAAATCTCAATTTCTTCATCAGAACACTGTTAAGTCAAAGTCTCTGTTTACCATTTCCAATTTCATGTACGCATAACTATGAATTTATATACTTTTAAGTCAAAGTCTTCGATTAACATGTTCAATATGAATTCTTCCAAAAAAATTAAAAAAAAAAAAAAAAAAAATCCCCAAGCTATAATATCATCCTCAGGACCTCAGATAACCATAACCACTGTAAAATCAACTACTCTCACAAAAACTCCATAAGAATGTTTCTCTCTCAAAATATTCTCTTCCAACTCTCTCTTCTCTTACTTCTCCATTTCTCTGCACTTGTCCTTCTCTCATTAGCTTACACTGTTCCTGATAAGTATTTCATCAACTGTGGAGCAAGTTTCAACACCACCATCAATGATAGCAGGGTCTTTGTTGGTGACCAAAATTCCTGTTCTTTCTCAACTGGAAAAAGTGAAAATGTCACGAGCAGCAACTCATCAACAGCTCCAGTTCTCTATCAAACAGCAAGAATTTACAGGCAGCCATGTTCATATAAGTTTGAAATCAACCAGAATGGTACATACTTAGTACGCCTTCATTTCTTTGTTTTCTTGTCACCTGCTGCTAATCTATCTGATGCTCTATTCAATGTTTCGGCTCCTGGGTTTTCACTTTTAACCAATTTCAGCATCCGAAATAGTAGTAGTTCTCCATTGATTAAGGAATTCTTGCTGGACATCGCAGAAGGAGAATTTGGAATCCATTTTATACCTTCTCAAGAGTCTTCTTTGGCTTTCATAAACGCCATAGAAGTCTTTCTTGCCCCTGAGAGCTTCATCCCTGATAGTTCTCCTCGCGTTACTTCTTCTGGAAGTAATGGCAATTACAGTGCTCTCCACTCTCAGGTTCTACATACAATCTATAGGATCAACGTTGGAGGTCCCATCATTGAACATGATGAGTTGTGGAGGAAATGGATACCAGATGGTAGTTACTTATTCAATCCCCCTGAAGCTGCAACGAATGTGTCTTATTTCGGAGCACTTAATTACCAGCCAGAACAGGTCACTAAGTATATTGCCCCAGCTCTTGTGTATCAGACAGCCATACTATTGAATATAGACAATAGCAGCAATTCCAGTTTCTTAAATTTAACTTGGGGTTTTCCTGTCACAAAGAAAGCTACACACCTTGTTCGGGTCCATCTCTGTGACATAGTAACCAAACCAACTAATGGCTTGTGGTTCCCTTCTGACTTGTGGTTTAATCTCTCAATCTATAGAAACTTTGGTAAGAGGATTGATCCATATTCAATATATTCAGTATCTCATAATCTGGATGCACCATTTTACTTTGATTTTGTAGTTGACTCAGATGATTCAGGATTTCTAAATGTTAGTATAGTCCCACGGCAGGACTCTCCCATGCATTATGCCTTTTTGAATGGGTTGGAGATTATGGAGTTCATGAAGAAATCAGGTTCCATTCCCAAGGAATGTGAATCGAAAAAATACTCATGTAAAATAAAAGAATCAAACAAGAACCACTCAAGTAAATGCCCACCTGTAATAATTGTTCTTGTAAGTAGTGGGGCATTTGTCATTATGATTATAGTAGTGGTGTTGGTTTTGAAATGCAGGAAAGGAGGGTCTGATCAAAGTTCGGCAGTACTTCTTTATGGAGGGACAAGTTTTAACAAGAAGTTAACTGAAAGAAGTGTTAATGCGTCTCTCCCTCCTAATATAAACTTCAGTCTACGGATATCTTTTGCTGAGATAAAGTATGCAACTAAGAACTTCAATGCAAAATTTTTGGTTGGTGAGGGTGGATTTGGGAAAGTATACAAAGGAACTCTTCGGAGCGGAATGAAAGTGGCTATAAAAAGAAGTGAACCAGGCCATGGGCAGGGTCTTAAGGAATTCCAAACGGAGATCATAATCTTATCTCAAATCCGCCATCACCATCTTGTTTCTTTGATAGGGTACTGTGATGAAGGGTCTGAGATGATATTGGTATATGAGTTCATGGAAAAGGGGACTCTAAGAGATCAGCTCTATCATTCAAAAGGCAATCCTGAGAGATCATCTTCGCGATTTGAATTATCTTGGAGGCAAAGACTTGAAATTTGCATGGGAGCAGCAAAGGGGCTACATTACTTACACACTGGTCCTGCTGGAGGGATCATTCACCATGATTTGAAATCATCAAACATTTTGCTTGATGAAGATTATGTGGCTAAAGTCGGTGACTTTGGCCTTTCAAAGTCAGGCGTTTCTGATACAGATCATTTCACCATGGGAATAAAGGGTAGTTTTGGTTATCTTGATCCAGAATACTTTAGGACACTACAGTTTACAGCAAAATCAGATGTGTACTCATTTGGAGTAGTACTTTTTGAAGTTCTTTGTGCCAGACCAGCTGTTGACAACTCGCTTCTGAGTGAGCAGGTGAGCTTGGCTGAATGGGGGATGCTGTGGCAAAGGAAAGGCCAACTTGAGGAAATTATTGATCCATTGCTTGTTGGTAAAATCAAGCCTAGTTCATTGAAAAAGTTCGGTGAAACTGCTGAGAAGTGTTTGAAAGCAAATGCTGCTGAGAGGCCTGTTATGCATGAAGTGTTATGGGACTTGACATTTGCACTGCAGCTTCAAGAAATTACAATTCACAGAGAGCCACATGAAGATAGTTCAACAAGTACTTCATTGGAGTTACAGTTGCCTGTTATTTGTCATTTGCCTTCCACTAGAACCCTGATTGAGGAGGATGATGGTTCAAATACAACAGCTAGTGAAGTCTGAGCCCCAGTTGAGGATTGATGCTGCCAGATAGTCTCCACTAGTTTTAGGTACATAATAGTTCATAGGTTCTGTTTGTGGCTTCTCATCACTATAAAATTGTAATATTATTGATGTAGTACTGAATATGAGTTTCAATTTGTGTTATTTGTTAAAATTTTATATAAATTTCCGAATCTTAGATTTTAAGGATTTATTTAATAGTTTTCAATTGTATTTACTTTAAGGTTTTCCTAGTCAAAATAGGGTCCTAATAAATTAAAGGAGGATGATGGTTCAAATACAACAGCTAGTGAAGTCTGAGCCCCAGTTGAGGATTGATGCTGCCAGATAGTCTCCACTAGTTTTAGGTACATAATAGTTCATAGGTTCTGTTTGTGGCTTCTCATCACTATAAAATTGTAATATTATTGATGTAGTACTGAATATGAGTTTCAATTTGTGTTATTTGTTAAAATTTTATATAAATTTCCGAATCTTAGATTTTAAGGATTTATTTAATAGTTTTCAATTGTATTTACTTTAAGGTTTTCCTAGTCAAAATAGGGTCCTAATAAATTACCTAATCTTAGGAACATCATTACCTGGGAATTGAGATTTTATTTGTAAAATGAAAATTATAACTCCTACTTTTAAAAAAAAAAAATTATTTATTTTATGGTTGTCTCTCCTCTCTCTCACCAACTCCCATATGTTGTCCCTCCTTTCTCTTTGTTGAGTGCCATAGCAAATTTCTATTTTCACCGAAATTCGAAATGGTGATCAGTTTTGCTCACCACAATGAAATGTGAAACAGTGTGCTTTTCAAGTGTGAACAAGTGAGTTTTTGGCTCGCCAAAAAGACTGGACAACAAAACACTACTCAAAAGTCTTTCTAATATATGTAATAGAAATAATCTCAAATAGCATAACCGAATGAATCATTTCTCACTTTCCTTCATTGTCCAGGTACTAATACAAAACACTTGAGGGATCAGAATTCAAAAAGTAAATAAAATAGTTAGTACTATTGATTCAGCTTATGATACGGTTTTGATGGCTCCAAAAAAATTTGAACTATAAAAATTTAAGGAAAAAGTATACTTGAAACTTCCTCCAACACACTAAATAAGTTTTAAAAAGACCATCAGCATGACTTTTTAAATGAGTCTTGTGATATGTTTAAAAATATAAGTGAATAGTTTTATAAATTGTCATATAGTGGGATAAAAAAAAAATTCTCCAAACTGATTTGAAGGAAAACCATATCCAAAAATTAAAAATTATGGCTTCATTAGATTTTAGGAGATACTTAGCTATTAATAATACTAGTTGCAGACCCGCGCGTTCCGCGTGATTATTTTTTATGGTGATCTCATTATTATTATTATTAGTTTGTAATTTGAACTAATTTAATGAAAAGTAATGCATTTCATAATCATATTTATCACAAAATAATTTTTTATTATTGTAGAATTGTTTTATTTAAAATTTGAAACCTTAATTCTACCATAGTTGGTTGACTAATTTTTACATCTCTAAGTCAATTAAACATGTTTTGCATGCTACATGTAAACCTTCTTTTCCATAAGGGTTGAAATAATGTGCGTAATATTTTTTTTCTATGGAAGTTAAAAAGAATAAAATTCACCTTGTCTTGATGTTTTCTAAAAATTAAATTTGGAGATTCTCTTTCAATAATTGTGAAAATTCCAA